>NW_026970418.1:0-268408 GCF_028390025.1 Pseudophryne corroboree | reverse complement strand
CCCATTTTAAAGATAGGGCTTTTCAATTTGTTGCGCCTGCGCAGTGGCCGCCAGCAGGGGGTGAACATAGATGAGCTTGTCAAGTTGTGCATGAGGAGAACGCGGGAAGCAGTGTCTCGTGCATGACGAGGACAGCTGCAGGCGGCGGGAGGACGAGAAGGAGGGAGCCTCTACAAGACCCGGAGGAGATCGCGGGACGTGAGCGATGGAGGGAGCCTTACTGGGAGAGGAGAACGACGGAGCAGTCACACGGAGAGAGCCGGAGGAAGCCGGGTCCCCTTCAGGAGTGTCAGCGGGAGGAGATAGCCGCAGCTCGGAGGAAGCCGGGCCCACTTAACTCAGCGTCGGCAGGATGTATGCCATCCTTTCTTATTTTTCTTATACTTCTCCCGCCCGCCCTGCTGTGTCCGCCCGGCCGCCCTGCTGTGTCCGCCCGGCCGCCCTGCTGTGTCCGCCCAGCCAACCTGCTGTGTCCGCCCGGCCTGCTGTGTCCGTCCCCCGCCCGCCCTGCTGTGTCCGCCCGGCCGTATCCGCCCGGCCTGCTGTGTCCGTCCTCCGATGCTGTGTCCGTCCTCCGATGCTGTGTCCGTCCTCCGATGCTGTGCCCGCCCGCCCTGCTGTGTCCGCCCTCCGCCCTCCCTGCTGTGTATGCCCACCCTCCCTGCTGTGTATGCCCACCCCCCCCCACCCTCCCTGCTGTGTATGCCCACCCCCCCCCCACCCTCCCTGCTGTGTATGCCCACCCCCCCCCACCCTCCCTGCTGTGTATGCCCACCCCCCCCACCCTCCCTGCTGTGTATGCCCCCCCCCCCACCCTCCCTGCTGTGTATGCCCCCCACCCTCCCTGCTGTGTATGCCCACCCCCCCACCCTCCCTGCTGTGTATGCCCACCCCCCCCCACCCTCCCTGCTGTGTATGCCCACCCCCCCCACCCTCCCTGCTGTGTATGCCCCCCCCCACCCTCCCTGCTGTGTATGCCCACCCCCCCCCACCCTCCCTGCTGTGTATGCCCACCCCCCCCCACCCTCCCTGCTGTGTATGCCCACCCCCCCACCCTCCCTGCTGTGTATGCCCACCCACCCACCCTCCCTGCTGTGTATGCCCATCCCCCCCACCCTCCCTGCTGTGTATGCCCATCCCCCCCCCACCCTCCTGCTGTGTATGCCCACCCCCCCCCCCCACCCTCCCTGCTGTGTATGCCCATCCCCCCCCACCCTCCCTGCTGTGTACGCCCCCCCCCCCCACCCTCCTTGCTGTGTACGCCCCCCCCCCCACCCTCCTTGCTGTGTACGCCCGTCCCTCCCTGCTGTGTACGCCCATCCCCCCCTGCTCTCCCTGCTGTGCACGCCCACCCCCCCGCCCTCCCTGCTGTGTATGCCCATCCCCCCCGCCCTCCCTGCTGTGTATGCCCATCCCCCCCGCCCTCCCTGCTGTGTACGCCCATCCCCCCCGCCCTCCCTGCTGTGTACGCCCACCCCCCCCACCCTGCTGTGTACGCCCCCACCCTGCTGTGTACGCCCATCCCCCCCACCCTCCCTGCTGTGTACGCCCATCCCCCCACCCTCCCTGCTGTGTACGCCCATCCCCCCCCACCCTCCCTGCTGTGTACGCCCACCCCCCCCACCCTCCCTGCTGTGTACGCCCACCCCCCCCACCCTCCCTGCTGTGTACGCCCATCCCCCCCCACCCTCCCTGCTGTGTACGCCCATCCCCCCCACCCTCCCTGCTGTGTACGCCCATCCCCCCCACCCTCCCTGCTGTGTACGCCCATCCCCCCCCGCCCTCCCTGCTGTGTACGCCCATCCCCCCCCGCCCTCCCTGCTGTGTACGCCCATCCCCCCCGCCCTCCCTGCTGTGTACGCCCACCCCCCCCCACCCTGCTGTGTACGCCCCCCACCCTGCTGTGTACGCCCCCCACCCTGCTGTGTACGCCCCCCACCCTGCTGTGTACGCCCATCCCCCCCGCCCTCCCTGCTGTGTACGCCCATCCCCCTCGCCCTCCCTGCTGTGTACGCCCATTCCCCCCCCGCCATCCCTGCTGTGTACGCCCATTCCCCCCCCGCCCTCCCTGCTGTGTACGTCCATCCCCCCCCCCGCCCTCCCTGCTGTGTCCGTCCATCCCCCCCCGCCCTCCCTGCTGTGTCCGTCCATCCCCCCCCGCCCTCCCTGCTGTGTCCGTCCATCCCCCCCCGCCCTCCCTGCTGTGTCCGTCCATCCCCCCCCCGCCCTCCCTGCTGTGTCCGTCCATCCCCCCCCCGCCCTCCCTGCTGTGTCTGTCCATCCCCCCCCGCCCTCCCTGCTGTGTCCGTCCATCCCCCCCGCCCTCCCTGCTGTGTACGCCCATCCCCCCCACCCTCCCTGCTGTGTACGCCCATCCCCCCCGCCCTCCCTGCTGTGTACGCCCATCCCCCCCGCCCTCCCTGCTGTGTACGCCCATCCCCCCCCGCCCTCCCTGCTGTGTACGCCCCCCCCACCCTGCTGTGTACGCCCCCACCCTGCTGTGTACGCCCCCCCCCCCCCACCCTGCTGTGTACGCCCATCCCCCCCGCCCTCCCTGCTGTGTACGCCCATTCCCCCCCGCCCTCCCTGCTGTGTACGTCCATCCCCCCTGCCCTCCCTGCTGTGTCCGTCCATCCCCCCCCCGCCCTCCCTGCTGTGTCCGTCCATCCCCCCCGCCCTCCCTGCTGTGTCCGTCCATCCCCCCCACCTGCCCGCCCTGCTGTGTCCGTCCATCCCCCCCCCGCCCTCCCTGCTGTGTCCATCCATCCCCCCCCCCCACCCTCCCTGCTGTGTCCGCCCGGCCGTGTCCGCCCGTCCTGCTGTGTCCGTCCTCCGATGCTGTGTCCGTCCTCCGCCCGCCCGTCCTGCTGTGTCCGTCCTCCGCCCTCCCTGCTGTGTACGCCCATCCCCCCCACCCTCCCTGCTGTGTACGCCCACCCCCCCCCCACCCTCCTTGCTGTGTACGCCCATCCCTCCCTGCTGTGTACGCCCATCCCCCCTGCTCTCCCTGCTGTGCACGCCCATCCCCCCCGCCCTCCCTGCTGTGTACGCCCATCCCCCCCGCCCTCCCTGCTGTGTACGCCCACCCCCCCGCCCTCCCTGCTGTGTACGCCCATCCCCCCCCGCCCTCCCTGCTGTGTACGCCCATCCCGCCCGCTCTCCCTGCTGTGTACGCCCATCCCCCCCGCCCTCCCTGCTGTGTCCGCCCATCCCCCCCGCCCTCCCTGCTGTGTACGCCCATTCCCCCCCGCCCTCCCTGCTGTGTACGTCCATCCCCCCCCGCCCTCCCTGCTGTGTCCGTCGACCCCCCCCGCCCTCCCTGCTGTGTCCGTCCATCCCCCCCCACCCTCCCTGCTGTGTCCGTCCATCCCCCCCCACCCTCCCTGCTGTGTCCGTCCATCCCCCCCCGCCCTCCCTGCTGTGTCCGTCCATCCCCCCCCCCCGCCCTCCCTGCTGTGTCCGTCCATCCCCCCCCCGCCCTCCCTGCTGTGTCCGTCCATCCCCCCCCCGCCCTCCCTGCTGTGTCCGTCCATCCCCTCCGCCCTCCCTGCTGTGTCCGTCCATCCCCTCCGCCCTCCCTGCTGTGTCCGTCCATCCCCTCCGCCCTCCCTGCTGTGTCCGTCCATCCCCCCCCCGCCCTCCCTGCTGTGTCCGTCCAACCCCCCCCCCGCCCTCCCTGCTGTGTCCGTCCATCCTCCCCGCCCTCCCTGCTGTGTCCGTCCATCCCCCCCGCCCTCCCTGCTGTGTCCGTCCATCCCTCCCCGCCGTCCCCAGACGCAGCACCTGACACTCACACGGACCTGACACACACGCACACATTCACACGCAGCGCCTGACACACACAGTCGCGCAGCGCCTGACACACACAGACGCGCAGCGCCTGACACACACAGACGCGCAGCGCCTGACACACACAGACGCGCAGCGCCTGACACACACAGACGCGCAGCGCCTGACACACACAGACGCGCAGCGCCTGACACACACAGACGCGCAGCGCCTGACACACACAGACGCGCAGCGCCTGACACACACAGACGCAGCACCTGACACACACACACACACACACACACGCAGCACCTGACACACACACGCAGCACCTGACACACACACACGCAGCACCTGACACACACGCAGACACGCAGCACCTGACGCAGACACGCAGCACCTGACACACACACACATGCAGCACCTGACACACACACGCAGCACCTGACACACGCAGCACCTGACACACGCAGACACGCAGCACCTGACACACGCAGACACGCAGCACTTGACATGCAGCACCTGACACACACACACACGCAGCACTTGAAACACACACACACACACACACACACACAGCACCTGACATGCAGCGCCTGACACACACACACGCAGACATGCAGCGCCTGACATGCAGCACCTGACAGACACACACACACCCACACACACAGACATGCAGCACCTGACACACACACACACACACACACACACACACATACACACACAAATATGCAGCACTTGACACACCCACACACATACAGACATGCAGCACCTGACAAACACACACACACACACAGGCAGCACCTGACACACACACACAGACGCAGCACATGACACTCACACGGACCTGACACACACACACACTCACACGCAGCACCTGACACACACACACAGACGCACAGCGCCTAACACACACAGACGCGCAGCGCATGACACACACACACAGACGCGCAGCACCTGACACACACACACAGACGCGCAGCAGCTGACACACACACACACAGACGCGCAGCACCTGACACACACACACAGACGTGCAGCGCCTGACACACAGACACGCAGCGCCTGACACACGCAGCACCTGACAGACACGCGCACTCACACGCAGCGCCTGACAGACACGCGCGCACGCACTCACACGCAGCACCTGACAGGCACACGCACTCACACGCAGCGCCTGACAGACACGCGCACTCACAGGCAGCGCCTGACACACACGCGCACTCACAGGCAGCGCCTGACACGCACACACACTCACACGCAGCGCCTGACACGCACACACACTCACATGCAGCGCCTGACACGCACACGCACATACTAGTGATGAGTGGGTTCGGTTCGTCGGAATCCGGACCCCCCGAACTTCACCCATTTTACACGAGGCAGGCTCGAACCTTCCCGTCTTGCTCGGCTAACCCAAGCGCGCCCGAACGTCATCATCCCGCTGTCGGATTCTCACGAGATTCGGATGTCTGCATTCGTGGAAAGGGGTCCCATGTGTAAACATGGGACCCCTTTCAGTCCGTCTGGTCCGGGTGTTCGGTTTTATTGTTTTGCCAAGTACGTGGATTTAATCTGGAACCTGGATCAGGTGAGTATAATTATCTTTTATTTTCAGGTACC
Organism: Pseudophryne corroboree; assembly: GCF_028390025.1. NCBI lineage: Eukaryota > Metazoa > Chordata > Amphibia > Anura > Myobatrachidae > Pseudophryne > Pseudophryne corroboree. The sequence continues at coordinate 263,017 of NW_026970418.1, read as the reverse complement.
CGTGGATTCTACTTGGAGAAGAGGACCGACTGCTTCGTGTCAACATAGGTAAGTATGCGTGTGTCGGCAGGTGTGAAATAAAGTTATACTTTCACGGTGTCTGTGTCCTGTTTTTATTTGGGTATTTTTTTTCCAGTAGAACTACAGGTACCAGCGGGCCCGTTTTTCTCCCGCATGCTGGTACTTCTGGTTCTCAAAGTACCAGCTTGCGGGGGAGGCTTGCTGGGACTTGTAGTACTACTGGAAAAAACTATATTATTTCAATTTTCTCAAGGCTATCAGCCTCCCATCCGCAGCCCTTGGATGGGGGGGGACAGCCTCGGGCTTCACCCCTGGCCCTTGGGTGGCTGGGGGGGGGACCCCTTGATTGAAGGGGTCCCCACTCCCCCAGGGTACCCCGGCCAGGGGTGACTAGTTGGATATTTAATGCCACGGCTGCAGGGCACTGTATAAAAGTGACCCCCGGCTGTGGCATTATCTGTCCAGCTAGTGGAGCCCGATGCTGGTGTAAAAAATACGGGGGACCCCTACTCTTTTTGTCCCCCGTATTTTTTGCACCAGCACCAGGCGCAGAGCCCGGTGCTGGTTTTAAAAATACGGGGGATCCCCTGTCCGTTTTTCCCCCGGATTTTTAGAACCAGGACCGGCTCGAAGAGCCCGAGGCTGGTTATGCTTTGGAGGGGGGACCCCACGCAATTTTTTTTTCCGGGTTTTTTACATTCCATTTAAAAAAAAAAATCTTTTAAAAAATATATAAATAATACTTGTGCCTCCAAAAAAGACAAACCAAGTACCTAATCCCTTCTAATATAGATATGCTATTACCAAAAAAAACAACAACTTTTATTTATTAGATTCCGCCTGCAAAGTGTGGCGGATTGAAAATGACGAATTTACTGTTTAAAAGCACTGTTGTCGAATTTACAAACTTCAATTGAATATACTTTTGTCGAATTGCTGCATTTGTACCATTGCTGAAAAGTCGAATTTGTCAAATGTCGAATTTTAAAAAGTCGAATTTTGAAAGCCTGTAAGAATAGGCCCCGTCCCCTTCTTCACATCAGCCGTCCCCTTCTACCCCTGTACCTTGCTCTCTCCTGTCTGTGTTCTCTCCCGTCTGTAGGACTAGGCCCCGCCCCCTTCTTACCCTCCAGTGACTGCTCTCTCCTGACAAGTGGACCAGGCCTGCCCCCTACACGCTGCTGGTGTCTTCATTGTTACTTGGTCTGGAGCTCCGTTGGGGAGAGAACTCACGTGCGCTAATTAAGAATGAGGAACTGGGATGTTTTAATTTTATTGTGAGTAGTGTAGTGTGGTGATGTAGTATGTTGTATGGGGGGTATAGTGTAATTATGAAGTGCAGCATATGGGAGGGCTATAGCATAGTGATGTAGTGTGGCATATGGGGGGTGGTAGCGCATAGGCGTGCGTACAGGGGGTGCCTGGTGCGCACAGGCACTCCCTAATGTCCAGCACCGCTACACGCCACGCTTGCTGTAGCACAGTGATCGCTGAGTGTGTGATCGGTGGAGCCTAGCCTGCAGCCGGCCACCCCCCTCCCTGCCGTGTGTCCGGCCACCCTCCCCTCCCTGCCGTGTGTCCGGCCACCCTCCCCTCCCTGCCGTGTGTCCGGCCACCCTCCCCTTCCTGCCGTGTGTCCGGCCACCCTCCCCTCCCTGCCGTGTGTCCGGCCACCCTCCCCTCCCTGCCGTGTGTCCGGCCTACCCCCCTCCTCCCTGCTGTGTGTCCGGTCACCCTCCCCTCCCCTGCTGTGTATTCGCCCAGCCCCACTCCTCCCGCTATGTCCGCCCCTCCCCTCCCTGCTGTGTGTCCGGCCACCCTCTCCTCCCCTGCTGTGTGTCCGGCCACCTCCCCTGCTGTGTGTCCGGCCACCTCCCCTGCTGAGTGTCCGGCCACCTCCCCTGCTGAGTGTCCGGCCACCTCCCCTGCTGAGTGTCCGGCCACCTCCCCTGCTGAGTGTCCGGCCACCTCCCCTGCTGAGTGTCCGGCCACCTCCCCTGCTGAGTGTCCGGCCACCTCCCCTGCTGTGTGTCCGGCCACCCTCCCCTCCCCTGCTGTGTGTCAGGCCACCCTCCCTCCTCCCTGCTGTTTGTCCGGCCACCCTCCCCTGCTGTTTGTCCGGCCACCCTCCCCTCCCCTGCTGTGTGTTCGGCCACCCCCCCCTCTTCCCGCTGTGTCTGGACACTCCCTACCCCCTCCCCTCCCTGCTGTGTGTCCGGTCACCCTCCCCTCCCTGCTGTGTGTCCAGCCGCCCCCCCTTCCCTCCCTGTTGTGTGTCCGGCCACCCCTCCCTGTTGTGTGTCCGGCCACCCCCTCCTCCCTGTTGTGTGTCCGGCCACCCCCCCCTCCCTGTTGTGTGTCCGGCCACCCCCCCCCCCTCCCTGTTGTGTGTCCGGCCACCCCCCCCCCCTCCCTGCTGTGTTTCCGGCCACCCCCCCAGACATGCAGCGCCTGACACACACGCAGCACCTGACACACACAGACACAGCACCTGACACTCACACGGACCTGACACACACGCACACGCAGCACCTGATGCACTCACATGCACCTGACACTCACACGCAGTACCTGACACACGCAGCACCTGACATAATCACACGCAGCACATGACACGCACACACGCAGCACCTGACACACACGCAGCACCTGACACACACGCAGTACCTGACACACACGCAGCACCTGACACACACACACGCTGCACCTGACACACACGCAGACACGCAGCACCTGACACACATGCAAAACCTGACACACACACACGCAGCACCTGACACACACGCAGCACCTGACACACACGCAGCACCTGACACACACGCAGACACGCAGCACCTGACACACACGCACACACGCAGCACCTGACACACACGCAGCACCTGACACACACGCAGCACCTGACACACACGCAGACACGCAGCACCTGACACACACGCAGACACGCAGCACCTGACACACGCACACACGCAGCACCTGACACACACATGCAGCACCTGACACACACGCACACACGCAGCACCTGACACACACACACACACACACACACACAGCACCTGACACACAGACATGCAGCGCCTGACACACACACGCAGACATTCAGCGCCTGACACACACATGCAGCACCTGACAGACACACGCACACACAGACACCTAGCACCTGACACACACACACAGCACCTGACACACACACGCAGACATGCAGCACCTGACACACACATGCAGCACCTGACAGACACACCCACACAGACATGCAGCACCTGACACACCCACACACACAGACATGCAGCACCTGACACACCCACACACATACAGACATGCAGCACCTGACACACACACACAGGCAGCACCTGACATATATACATGTGGCATTTAACGCACACAAGCACAGCACCTGACACACAATCATATACACACGCAGCACCTGCTACTCACACATATATACACATGCAGCACCTGCCACTCCCACATACATGAACAGCACCTAACACACACATATATACATGCAGCACCTGACACACACATACACGCGCAGCACCTGACAGTCGCACACATACAGATGCGACACCTGACACAAACACATACACGCTCAACACCTGACACCCACGTGGCAGCTGACGCATAAAAATGCAGCACCTGAGATACACACATATACACGTGCAGCACCTGAGACACACACACACACATGTATGTACACGCGCGGCTCCATGCACACACATACGTACGTACGTACGTACGTACGTACGTACACACGTACACACGTGGCACTTGATACATACACGTACACGCGCGGCACCTGACACACACACACACACACGTATGCACACGCGTGGCTCCTGACACACATACACACATGTACGTACACGCGCGGCTCCTGACACACACATATATGTACGTATACGCGCGGCACCTGACACCTACACGTATGTACGTACACGCGCGGCTCCTGACACCCACACACATGTACATGCGCGGCTCCTGGCACACACACACGTACACGTGCGTCACCTGACACATACTCGCGTGTACGTACACACATGCACAGCACCTGACATACACACATGTAGGTACGCGCCACCTGACACACACACGCATGACACCTGACACGCGTACGTACACGCACGGCACCTGACACACACACGTACATGCATGCACGGCACCTGACGCACACGTACATACTAGTGATGAGTGGGTTCGGTTCGTTGGAATCCGAACCCCTCGAACTTCACCCATTTTACACGGGTCCGAGGCAGGTTCGAACCTTCTCGCCTTGCTCGGCTAACCCGAGCGCGCCCGAACATTGTCATCCCGCTGTCGGATTCTCGCGAGATTCGGATGTCTGCATTCGTGGACATGGGACCCCTTTCAGTCCGTCTGGTCCGGGTGTTCGGTTTGTTGTTTTGCCAAGTACGTGGATTTAATCTGGAACCTGGATCAGGTGAGTATAATTATCTGGATTCTACTTGGAGAAGAGGACCGACTGCTTCGTGTCAACATAGGTAAGTATGTGTGTGTCGGCAGGTGTGAAATAAAGTTATACTTTCACGGTGTCTGTGTCCTGTTTTTATTTGGGTATTTTTTTTCCAGTAGAACTACAGGTACCAGCGGGCCCGTTTTTCTCCAGCATGCTGGTACTTGTGGTTCTCAAAGTACCAGCTTGCGGGGGAGGCTTGCTGGGACTTGTAGTACTACTGGAAAAACCAATATTCTTTCCATTTTCTCAAGGCTATCAGCCTCCCATACGCAGCCCTTGGATGGGGGGGACAGCCTCGGGCTTCACCCCTGGCCCTTGGGTGGCTGGGGGGGGGACCCCTTGATTGAAGGGGTCCCCACTCCCCCAGGGTACCCCGGCCAGGTGTGACTAGTTGGATATTTAATGCCACGGCCGCAGGGCACTGTATAAAAGTGACCCCCGGCTGTGGCATTATCTGTCCAGCTAGTGGAGCCCGATGCTGGTGTAAAAAATACGGAGGACCCCTACTCTTTTTGTCCCCCGTATTTTTTGCACCAGGCGCAGAGCCCGGTGCTGGTTTTAAAAATACGGGGGATCCCCTGTCCGTTTTTTCCCCGTATTTTTAGAACCAGGACCGGCTCGAAGAGCCCGAGGCTGGTTATGCTTTAAGGGGGGACCCCACGCAATTTTTTTTCCGGGTTTTTCACATTCCATTTAAAAAATAATAATAATCTTTTAAAAAATATATAAATAATACTTGTGCCTCAAAAAAGACAAACCAAGTACCTAATCCCTTCTAATATAAATAGATATGCTATTACCAAAAAAGAAAACTGCAAAAAAAACATGTTTTTAAATTTTTTTATTAGATTCCGCCAGCAAAGTGTGGCGGATTGAAAATGACGAATTTACTGTTTAAAAGCACTGATGTCGAATTTACAAACTTCAATTGAATATACTTTTGTCGAATTGCCGCATTTGTACCATTGCAGAAAAGTCGAATTTGTCAAATGTCGAATTTATAAAAAAATCGAATTTTGAAAGCCTGTAAGAATAGGCCCCGCCCCCTTCTACCCCTGTACCTTGCTCTCTCCTGTCTGTGCTCTCTCCCGTCTGTAGGACTAGGCCCCGCCCCTTCTTATCCTCCAGTGACTGCTCTCTCCTGACAAGTGGACCAGGCCTGCCCCCTACACGCTGCTGGTGTCTTCATTGTTACTTGGTCTGGAGCTCCGTTGGGGAGAGAACTCACGTGAGCTCATTAAGAATGAGGAACTGGGATGTTTTAATTTTATTGTGAGTAGTGTAGTGTGGTGATGTAGTATGTTGTATGGGGGGTATAGTGTAATTATGAAGTGCAGCATATGGGAGGGCTATAGCATAGTGATGTAGTGTGGCATATGGGGGGTGGTAGCGCATAGGCGTGCGTACAGGGGGTGCCTGGTGCGCACAGGCACTCCCTAATGTCCAGCACCGCTGCACGCCACGATTGCTGTAGCACAGTGATCGCTGAGTGTGTGATCGGTGGAGCCTAGCCTGCAGCTCATTTCCGTACCTCCCACCACCGATGCACCCGCCCCCCCTCTGCCTGCTGCTAATACTATGCTGAGTGCATTCGTCGGCGGCCTCACTGGGGGGACTGGCGTCACCTTGCAATGTGACGTGGTGATGTCCGCCCATGCTCTCCTCCCGCCCACCTGTGCTTTCCTCCCGCTGCGGTCTCTCAGTCCTAGTGTGCCGCGGCCGCCACACCACTGGGGACTGGGAGCCGCCGGCAGACACATTCTGCTGAGACTTACTTGTCAGTGCGGGTTCCGGACGGCAGGCGGCGGGTGGGAGGGCAGACGGGGAGCAGGTGTCACAAGGAGTGTGTGGGTAACTAATTCACAATACTTCCGCTCAACTTGGCACTGCTGGTCCTTCATCTCCCATGTCTCTTCACCAGATGGCGGGCGGCCCGGAAATTAAGTGATGTGTTGTGCAGCAGTCAGTGTGAAGTGACTGTGAGTAACACTGGTGGTGCTGATGATGCTGCTGCAGAATCGGGAAGCAATTAATTCATAAATATAATGTACTCTATCAATGTATTATACATACATAAACATGGACATTCGTGTATTTGTGTATACATGTATATACATGAGTGTGTGTGTGTATATATAGATATATATGTATATGACTTGGGGTTTGTTTTATTAGATAGAGCATGTCCCAGTGAAGTGCCTTTTGGGGTTGTGGTTTTCCAGAAAGTTACAGGTTTTAAAAAAAAAAGAGAAATATGCCCCATTATAGAGATCGGGCATTTCAAATTGTTGCGCCTGCACAGTGGCCGCCAGCAGGGGGTGTATTAGAGTGCCTTCACTTGAGAGCCGCAATATGGCCCCCTTATCCCCGGTTATTCTGTAAATAGGAAAATAACCTCACAGGTTAACATAGGGCAGAGTTGCCACCACTAGTGCAGGGCTGTAACGTACAGTACTAAGGAAAAGCCATATACTAAAGCGGCACGGTGACCTCACCCCTCTCAGAGACACCAGGGCGCAGCACACTGTACGGGGTACACTTGGTACACACACCTGTTAGCTCAGGGCAGCACTATAGGACCCTCCTGTAATGCTGTGCTGGCGGCGTGTAGTGATCAGGGCACTGGGAGACTGGCTGGCTGGTCTCAGTCTCTGCTCCTGGCTGGCTGGTCTCAGTCTCTGCTGCCTATAGAACTTCCACCTCGTTATATATCAGGGCTGCTCTCCTGTGTGTTCTCTTCCTCTCCTACCTCACACTGGAACTGGCCGCCCAGAGAACGAGAGGGCAGCGGCTGACATCAGAGAGGGTGCAGCAATCTATGTGGGCAGAGCCCCTCACAGCAAGGTGTCCTTATGCTGTGCCCCATGTAATCACTGTGATCGATACAGACTCTCACCCTGGTATGCTCTCTATTTATTATTTATTTTTGTACACTGCAGCATGCTCGAGGGAAGGGAGCAGGCACCCCCCCCACCCCACCGCCACTACTCCTCCGTCAGCATCACTGCTGAGCCGGTCAGTGTTCCGGTGGCAATGAGCAGTGGGCAGCCACCAGCAACAACAGCCAGGAAGCTGTTACTCCTGGCAGCAGTAGCGTCAAGCTGCAATTCAGCCAGCGGCACGATGATCCGGGAGACAGTGGCAGCACAGGGAAGCAGTACCCCCTCCAATCGCAGCACCAACCTGGAGACTGAGGCAGCAACCCACCCCCAGCAGCAGCACCACCCTGATGATAGGTAAGATGCATTTTTGGTGTCAAAAGAAGGTGGCCGGAGTAGTGGCTGGCTGTGGTCACACCCCGGGCAAAAGTGATAGTGATTTCAGTGTTCCCTTGCGCGGGGATTGGATGCGTAGATGTATGGAGGCTATGTTTGTATAGATGTGAGCGGCAGTGTGCGGATGTATGAGAGCGGCAATGTACGGCTGTAAGAGTGCGATGGTGTGCGGCTGTAAGAGTGCGATGGTGTGCGGCTGGAAGTGCAATGGTGTGCGGCTGGAAGTGCGATGGTGTGCGGCTGTAAGAGTGCGATGGTGTGCGGCTGTAAGAGCGATGGTGTGCGCCTGTATGAGAGCGGGGTTGTACGGATGTATGAGAGCGGCAGTGTATGGATGTATGAGAGCAGCAGTGTACAGTTGTGTGAGAGCGGCAGTGTATGGATGTATGAGAGCGGCAGTGTACAGTTGTGTGAGAGCGGCAGTGTATGGATGTATGAGAGCAGCAGTGTACAGTTGTGTGAGAGCGGCAGTGTACGGATGTATGAGAGCGGCAGTGTGCGGATGTATGAGCGGCAGTGTGCGGATGTATGAGAGCGGCAGTGTGCGGATGTATGAGAGCGGCAGTGTATGGATGGCAGCGTCAGGGAGGGATGTCGGAATGCTGTTATAGGGTTCCTAATACAAAATGGAATCCGTATAGTGGGCGGGGCTGGCACCATGGCACCACGTTGGGCTTGATGGGCAGGTAGTGCGGCAAGCACACCCAAATTGGCGTCTGACGTTGCCTGCAGTCCACACTGTTGTGAGGAGTCAGAGTTAATTTTGACTGTGTAGTGCACTCACAGAGGACCTACCGCCCGTCCCCTCCTCGCATCTGAGCAGCAGGTCAGTCTCTTATTTTCTTTTTAATCAGGAGAGGCCGAGTGAACTGTGAGCAGGGGGGCAGAGCTACATGGGACCCAGAGGGGCTGCTGTGCTGTCAGAGAGGAAGAGAGAGATGAAGCTACTGCAGATCCCCAGCTGATTGTGAGGTGCCGGGTTGAAGGGTGATGTGATCACCCTTCTCCCTCACTGCCGCTGGGGACCGCATCTAGGCTTCCTCCATCGAGGGCATGCGGCGCAGCAGTGGGCAGCGTGTAATGAGTTTGTCTGACTCATTATACTGCTGCCTGTTGTGGACACCTCCGTCCGTACGGACTGGTGTACTTGCCCAGCACAGAGGTGACAGTGTTGGTAGAAGTGCTGCCCAGCTCTGACCCTGCAGGCCTCCCTGATCTGGCTGCGGCCGCTGCTGCTGTGGCCTGAAACCCCTGCTGGTCCCCTCCATAGACTTCCGCCTGGCCAGCGCTGAGGTGCTAGGGGTAGCCCAGCTGCGGGAAGGGTATGTCTCTTGCTTTCTCTCCGGCAGGGGAAGGTGACAGCGGCGGAGGAAGTGCTGCCCAACTCAGACACTACAGGCCTCCCCGATCCAGCTGCGGCCACAGCTGATGCTGCCAGAACCCCCTGCTGGTTTCCTTTGTTGACTGCCGCATGGCCAGTGCTGAAGTACTGGGGGTAGGCCAGCTACGGGAAGAGTGTCTCTGCCTCGGGCTCTCTCTCTCTGGCTGGGGAAGGAAGGGCTGATTCTCTGGCACAACAGGGAGGGCTGGGCTGCAGGAACACAGCACTGGAAGAAACAGGAGGCCGAACTCATGACCAAAAAGTGAGCAGTGCAGTGATCAGCCCCCTGGTCTTTCCCTCTCTCTGGGTGCAGAGCTGTATTCTATAGAGAGAGCTGGGATGGGAAGAAGGGGAACGGCACCTGACACACACATACACGCGCAGCACCTGACACACACACATATACACGTGCGGCACCTGACACACACACACGTAGCATCAGACACAATAAAATAAACATGCAGCACCTGACACATGCATATACACGCAGCACCTGACACATACATATACACGCACACCATCAGACACACACATACACATGCAGCACCTTACTCACACACACATGTACACGTGTAGCACCTGACGCACACACATGTACACGCGCAGCACCTGACGCACACTCATGTACACACGCAGCACCTGACGCACACTCATGTACACGCGCAGCACCTAATGCACACTCATGTACACACGCAGCACCCGACGCACACTCATGTACACACGCAGCACCTAATGCACACATGTACACGCGCAGCACCTGACACAGACATACGTATTCATGCACAGCACCAGACCTACACTTGTACACACGCGGAGCACCTGATACTCACACACATATACACCCACAACACCTGACACACACATACGTGCGGCAGCTGACGCATACACACGCACCATCAGACACACTCATATATACACGCAGCACCTGACACACACATACACACACACACACAGGAGCTGATACACAGGCAGCACCTGACACACACACATACACACGCAGCACCTGACACCACGCACTCACACGTACAAGCAATGCATTTCACGCCTACCTCCAGCCTCAGTCACAGGCTGCTGCCACCTACCCCCCTCCCTGCATCATCTGCAAAGGCAGCAAAATATTTTGACCAAAGTCTAAAGGCCCATACACATTAAACGATGTCGCTCTGTGAGCGACATCGTCTAATGTTTCCCCCTCCCGGGCCGGCCGGCGGCCGACTGTACACACTGAGCGATATGACCGCTCATATCGCTCAGTGACGTCACGCCCCCGCCAGCCCTGCATGAAGGTCGTGGACGACAGTCCACATCCTTCATGCATGACCTACCGACAGCGACGATTGTTGCCGACCCGCGGGGCCGCGCATCGTTCGTCGCTGGCGGCATACACACTTAACGATAAAACGAGCGACGTCACTCAAGGAGGGGGAAAATGCTCATTAAATCGTTAAGTGTGTATGGACCTTAAACAATTCGGTTTGGTTAATAAAATAATTTTGCACAGAATAGTAATTTTATACGAACATTTTCATTAAACATTTAAAAAATCAAATGTTTATTCTTACAGTGAAATTTAAAATTTCTGAATAAAAAAAATAAATTAAAAAAAAGCGATGAAATTCCATAGACAAAAAACCTTACGGTTTCACATGTCCCATTAAGGCTTCTTAGACATGATCGAAATTTCAGAAACCTGTTGTAACTCTTCCACTCAAACTCCAAAAAGCAATGAAATTCCGATCATTAAGGCTGACGCCTTAATGGACGTGTCCCTTGCGCAATACAGATATGGTATGCCATCACAGCCTGTGGGTAAGTGCAGATTCAGCACTCTCACAGAGTGAGATTGCTGTCACTCACACAATGGTGGAGCTGCTAATTCACAGATTTGTGTGCTCATTGGAATACACACATGCAGTCTATGCAACTGAAGGTCTGAGCGGAAGACAAAGCTGCTCAGATGAGGTAAGAGTGTTGTTGATTGGAGGGAGGAGAGCGGTGTGGATGGGGGAACAGAAGTGTGTGGATAGAGTTGAACACTAAGCAGCACTGATGGGGGGGTCAAAGAAACACAGGGGGTAATTCAGACCGCAGCAGCAGCAATCGCAGTCTGCATTAGTTTGTGAGGTGCGCACGTGCAATGGCCGCACTGCGCGTGCGTACCCCAGGAGCCCAGAGAGATGCTATCAGCATCTCACTGGCTGCGATCACCCTGCCTGATTGATAGGCAGAGGTGGTTGCGGGGAAGGAGGGGGGCGTGCAAACAGCGTTAGCATGCCATTGGCAGGGCATGGTCTGCACAACGGAGGCGTTTCCGGACCACTGGGGGGTGGGCTGTAGCGGTTATCCCCCTGCCAAGAGTGCATGATCCACAAAATTTACCTTCAGGATGTCAGCTACATGAATGGGGTAAGAGTGGTGTGGATAGGGGGTAGATTAAGTAGCAAGTATGGGAAGGGAGACAGAGCGGTGCAGATTGGTTGAAAACACTGGCATGGATGGGTAGAAAACTGGTGCAGATGGGAGAGAAGATAGTGTGCCATGTACTGAAGGAGGCAGAGTGACGTTGAACACTGAGCAGCACAGAGAGAAGTAAACGGTGGTACAGACAAGGCACAGGTGGGGAAAGACAGATGGTGCAGATAAGTTAGTACAGACTAGCACAGATGGGAGAACACAGAAGTAGGGATTGGGGAAGACAGGGCAGCATGGGGGTGTATAGGGGAAGTAAGTATAGATGCATAGACCGTAGATAGGGTATTATAGTTTTAGCAATTAACCAAGATGTTTGAGGGAGCTAAATGTGTATACTATGTGAGATGGATGTATGGAGTCAGAAGGATGTTGTAACAAGGTGGGATGGTTGTGGTGACCGAATGGGATGGTTGTAGGCACTGTGTGGGATGGGAGCACCACAAAACTGCTCAGACCTTCAGTTGCATAGACTGCATGTGTGTATTCCAATGAGCACACAAATCTGTGAATTAGCAGCTCCACCATTGTGTGAGTGACAGCAATCTCACTCTGTGAGAGTGCTGAATCTGCACTTACCCACATGCTGTGATGGCATACCATATCTGTATTGCGCAAGGGACTTGTCCATTAAGGCGTCAGCCTTAATGATCGGAATTTCATTGCTTTTTGGAGTTTGAGTGGAAGAGTTACAACAGGTTTCTGAAATTTCGATCATGTCTAAGAAGCCTTAATGGGACATGTGAAACCGTAAGGTTTTTTGTCTATGGAATATATATATATACTTTACAATAAACTATTAGACCGGTCAAATAAAATCACTAACAATATATTTGCATAGCTATAGGAGGTGGATCTTAGATAAACTCTGTGCACAGAGAAATTTTCAAAAATAAAAATCAGTCCATATATTGGATTAAAAAATCAATTTACCAGCTGTAATTCGCACCCATGTAGTAGATAACATATTTATAAGTTGTTATATATTGGAATTCCTCAATATGCTGCCACTTGGCAAAGGAGATGATATTGTGCAAAATAACCGCTCCACACTGGAGCCTTACGTGTAGCTTGCACCAGTTGTTATAACACGGGAGAGTCATTGGACCCTTATACCAGCCTTATTTGCACCCCCAAAATATACCATCATCTAGCGGTAATATCCGTGGACTAAACGGAGATCGGGAGAACACAACCGTGACTGTGGTGTCTGCATACGGCACTTGAAGGCGTGGACTCATAGAGCTTGGAAGTCGGGTAATTATTCAGCACAGCAGGCGCCAGTGAAGCGCCGTTCCCGCAGCCCGAGACAGTCTCTTCTGTCATTGGACTCTCCCATAATTTTTAATACCAGTAATTTGATCACCAGAATATGGTGATGATGTATTAGCACCTGGTTATATTCTTTTGTATTTTTTTACTTTATCAGTTCACCAGGCTTAATAGATCTGCCCCAATGTTTCAAAATGGAATGCATCAAGAGAACGGTGTTGGTATTGTAAAAATACACACAGCTCCTGGTATTTCCTGGTGGTCTCCCATCCAAGTACTAAAACCAGGACCAACACTGCTCAGCTTCCATGATCAGGAGAGATTGGGCAAATCCAGTGTGCTGTGACTGTAGATGAGCTCGTGGTTTCTGTTAGAGCTCTTCTACTTCTAACTTCTGGTACATAAAAGAATATGTGTAAAAATTAAATGTACAGTACCAAGAAAAGGGTGTTGGTAGTTTAAAAACACCTAAATAATCTGATAATACATGGATGGGAGACTGCTTGGTAGTAACAAAGTCCAATACTGCTTTGCTTCAAAGATCAAATGAGATTGGGCATATCCAGTGTGGTGTGGCTTTAGATAAGCTTTGTGGTTTCTGTTAGAGCTCTTCTACTTCTAACTACTGGTACATTAATGAATATGTATAAGGTTGTAGTTTATCCAATATCCCTTTACTACATTACCTTTCCCCCCCCCCCTCCCCTCCCCTCCTTATAGCTTCCTTTGTTCTCTCCTCCTCGTGTGTGCGTTATTTGTTTTCTCATACATCCTAGAGGATGCTGGGATCACATTAAGAACCATGGGGTATAGACGGGATCCGCAGGAGACATGGGCACTTTAAGACTTTCAAAGGGTGTGAACTGTCTCCTCCCTCTATGCCCCTCCTCAGGGCCGAAACTAGGACTAACGGCACCCGGGGCAAGACAGAAATTTTGCGCCCCCCACCCCCCCAAAATAAATAAAGAAATAAATAAATTATATATATACGTATAATATATGTATGTGGCTGTGTACATATATACACGCGTGTGTGTGTATATATATATATATATCTATCTATCATGTGTGTATTACTGGTGTCTGCTGTCTGAGGGATATCTGTGTTGAATTTGTTTGTTTCTTATTTTTTTTATTTTTATTTTTCTATTTTATTTTATATATATATATATATATATATATATATAGCTGTCACAGTGGTGAAAATGAGCAGTAGTTTGAATGAGCTGCAGGGGTTAACACCAGTCACAGTGAATATGTGTGTGTGTTTTACCTCCGTCTCTCGCTGTCCTGCTTCCATCCATCACTGTGCTGTCGGGCTGAATGCAATGCTGTGTGGGGCCAAAAAAAGGTCAGTAGCTGACCACATTCGTAGCTCGTGCGGGCGGCCAGTATACTTTTTGGGGCTTGCCGCCGCTGCTTAGGAAGGGAAACTAGACGTTACCCTGACTCCCTAGCTCCAGCAGCCGTGGCCAGCTTTCTGCAATGCCTCATGGGATTTGTAGTCTCTATGCTACTGCATAAAGTCTAAGCAGTAGCACACATGACTACAAATCCCATTTTTCTTCAATAGATTCTCTGCTGTGTCAGACCCAGCTGATCCCAGCGCCCTATCAAATCCCGCGCCCGGGTCACATGCCCCCCCTAGCCCCTCCCTAGTTTCGGCTCTGCCCTCCTCCAGACTCCAGTTTTAGAATTGTGCCCAGTGAGACTGGATGCACTACAGGGGAGCTCTACTGAGTTTCTCTGAAAAGACTTATGTTAGTTTTTCTTATTTTCAGGGAGGCTGCTGGCAACAGTCTCCCTGCTTCGTGGAACTTAGGGGAGAGAAGTATGACCAACTTCTAGTGAGTTCAATGGCTCTGCTTCTGGCTGACAGGACACCATTAGCTCCTGAGGGTGCTGATCGCTAGGTACGCCTAGATGCCCACTCCCGTAGCCTGCCATCACCCCCTTACAGAGCCAGAAGTCAGAAGACAGGCGAGTAGCAGAAGAACAGAAGACTTCTTCTCCAGTGACGGCATTCTGAGGTACCACGCAGCGAGCGGAATGCTGTGCGCCATGCTCCCACACAAACACAGGCACTGCAGGGTGCAGTGCGTGTGGGTGGGGAAGGGGGGCACCCTGGGCAGCATAAATTCCTCACAAAAGGCTGGCAAAAGTGGACATTAGTGCCTGGGCACTGTACTTACCCCGCCAGCGTAATTAATTATTTGTTTCTGAGCGGGACAGAAGCGTGCCATTACAGCGGCGGGGCTTCTTCCTCACCTCACCAGCACATCTATAGAGCGTAACAAGTCTATCACTATAGAGTTTATTATTTCCCAGACTGTGTACTTTTGGCGCTGGATTGTGAGCTGAAAAATCCTCTCTGTCCCTCTGGCAGATTTACTGTAGGTCTATCCCCCATAAGCCGATGTGTCTGTGGGTACTGTCAAAGTCAGAAAAATATCTCTATGCACACTACCATATTTGCACCTCACACAGGTCCGTGCTGCGCATGCGTGCGCTCTCCCGTACGTGCGCATACTCACAGTCGCGGGCACCCGCAGGCGCACGGTATGCGTATTTACGGTAGAGTTTATGTGATCGTAGCGTGCGACTCAATCGTTACATATTTTCACTATATAATGTATTTTGTAGATCATGGTCCCTTTGATAGATTCTGAAAGTTTAGTTAACATAGCATGTTCCTGAACAGAGGGATCCCTCTTTGTATTGTACGAAGGGTCTAACAGGGGTCATACAGTGGTGTTTGGTACCCATCGGAAGAGTATTTAAATAGCAATATTCCGGTGTTGGTTTGGAGCGGATTAATCGCTCGTGCGAATAGTTATGGACATAAGAAGTTTATGTCCATTTACTATTATTTGTTCTTATTTAGTCATGCGGCGGGAAACTCAGTGTCCCACCCACCTGAACAGTTGGAAGCAGTCACAGCCCACCTGTATGAATCAACTTATGACCTTTTGTTATAATGCGAAGCCAAATTCCTGTGTCCAATGAACAATAAGATTGTAGGGACCATTGAATTGCATTGTGTGTGGGGCATAAATAGGCAGGCCGACCATATCCAGCTCACTCTCTTCAACGGTTCTCATTGCTGATAATCGGGAGCTGGATATCGAGGCGCATGCGATCGTTTCCCCTTGTGCGTAAGTGTTTCTCCGCAACTATATTGATCTTCTTGTTATTGTGGGCCAATTTCTCTCTCTCCCTCTCCCTTCTCCTCTTTCTCTCTTATTTTCCTTTAAATAGTAATTGTATTATATTTCCTGTGTAGTTATCTGGTTAGGTAGTCTATGTTATATTGTAGTGTATGATTTGTATTTGTATTAATTCTTTTGCAAGTTTATCATTCAAAATATATACATATTAGGCGTTGGACCCTAAGCCCAGGTATCTGTGTATTTCTTATAGTGTCTAGTATTCTCAGAGCGTCGGTGACGCTCAAACAGCTTTTAAGTTAATAAGGTTAAAAAGGTTGCATCTACACCCTATCTCTACACTAAGGTTTTACAGCATATTACATTGTTTATGGTTTAGAGATAAAGGTTTAACATTGTGAGCGTCAGCGCCGCTGGTGATCTCCTCGTGGTCCCGAGCATTCGCTACGCTATAGCGAATCATTACGTTAGTCAGCAGCCAATAGCGTGCCTGCCAGTGATCTCTTGGCCGTGAGCGAACGTGACGCTTGAGCGTCTCGACTACGGCTAAGCGATTGTTACGCAACACGGTACTTCATACGTAGATAGCGTACAGTGTTCTTAGACCTCATAAAGGGTATTATATAAGATAAATATTTAGCTTTATCAATTGCGGGCTCGTCCTGTCCTTCACATATCTGCACTAGGTAATTTCAGCAGACATTATCCAGCAGCAAAGGGCGGGAGATCATATTCCTCGTAGTGCTGTTTGGATAAGCGTCTGCTTCTCTTAGTAAAGGGTGCTGAAGGAATCCGGGAACCGGAGGTAAGAACAAAACGATAGTCTCATTTAAAACTGTTTATTTTTTCTGTCTTGCGTACACACGCACGCACATATATATCTGCATTTCTTTTTCATTTGTGTATTTTCGTATATCACTCTTCTGTTTGCCAGTTTTATAGTTGATAAACGTGCTAAGAGAGATTTGCCGCTATTTCATAGTTTAAGAGTAAAGGTAATATAGTTAAAGTATAGACAAACACACAGCTGTGCCTGAGAGACAAGGCGAAGTCAGTGTGGTGCGTGGTAGATGATAAAGGATCATCTACATTGATAAACGTATAAATTGTGTTACGGTGGATCTTTGCTTTGCGTACACGTGTCTCTAACAAAAGACTGAGACTTGTGTACGCAACCCAAGGGCCGACGCACGCAGCGTATATTACGCAACGGAGCGTACGGGTACGCCCACGTAACTCAAATCACAAGCGTCAATTTTTTTTTTCAAACGCGATAAATAGCGCAACGCGGTAAATAACGCAAGGCGATAAATCGCGCAAATCTATTTTTAACATTCGAAATTTAAATTAACAGTTCCTTCTCCTAATTTGTAACACATCTGGTCTGAAGAAAATTTCTGCGCAGAAATAGAAATAGAAACAAAAGTGTATATGTGGTGAGTGAGTGTTTGTTTTTACAATTTTTGAGGTTGAACCACAAGAAAAGTCGAGTTCTCGTGAGGTACATGCGTGTAAGTGACGTACATGGTGGCTAGGGAGGCATCCCTGGTTAAAACATACAATTTGAGCATTAGAGTGTAGCAGACCAGGAGGTCATACTGTAACAGACCAGGAGGTCATAGCAGACCAGCAGGTTCAGGTACAGCAGACAAGGAAGTCCGCTATACAGTCCACAGGCACAACACCAAGAAAGGGTTGGTGCAACACCCATATAGGCCATACAAGCTCTGGCTGAAGGAATTCGCAGCCGCAATTTTCGATTCCACTGGTCGCTCCGTACATAAGATTAGTTGCTTATGTGCTGAACGATTGTACCGCACGTAATTGTGTGCATTAGTAAACCTGACCGGTACTATTTGTGTACGAAGGTCATAAACGCTATTTGTACATTCTAACGTGATTTGTGTAATTTTTTTATTTTAAGGGAGGTTCGCTGCTCACTCAGGAACTATCCAACAACCAATAGTTACTGGAAAGAGTAAGTGTTCTTCGGATCACCCTCACAGGTTCCAGTAAATAGAGGTTCAGGTCGCAGGGGCCCTAGGTCGAGTACGCCAGCACCATATCGGTGTGATCAGGTCGTATTGGTCGGCGTGGGCGAGTGAGTGGGGTACTCGGTAAACCGCCACCGTCAGCCTATTTTGAACATTTTGGTTTGCGTAAGGGTTGGTTGAATAAAGCAACACCTTCGAACTATGGGGGCCACTTGTTCAGGTAGGGGGCGATCAACCTCGGTTCGGGTTGATTCAGTGAACCCACCAGTCGGGTCGGCAAGATACGTAATGTGTGAGAAATACGGAAGTCACACAGAAGCTTTATGTGATGAATGGGAACGAATGACGGTACATGACGGGGAGAAATTCCCAAGAGTAGGTAGCTTCAGCACAGAAGTGTTAACGAATTTAAGGAGAAGGATATGTCTCATTAAATCAGCCAAGAGACGAATCAAGCATTATGATTATTTACAGTTGTGGCAACAGGAGGGTGACATACAGAGAGGATTGGCTCAGGCGGCGGGATCTGGCTCGATCAGAAAACTGATAGCCACGGCCCCACCGCCACCATATATATCGGGAGAAAAATTGGTTGCGGAGAATGACGCATTAAGGTGTAACAAACAAACACTTAGCAACTGTGTAAATGTTAAAGATAATGTTAACCAATTAACCAATGCAAGTATTAACCCGTGCAAGTTGTACCCTGTTTTGAACTTTCCTCAGGAGTGTGATCAAGAGGACGAATCGGCAACAATTTCAGCGCTCTCTCTAGCAGCCACCATAGCAGAGACCACTGTAGGCACAGCTCAACCCCCGAGATTAGTAACGAAAGCCCCTAGCGGAGGGATAGGTGAGGTCGTATCAACGGGTAAGTACGGCACCATACACTATGCTGATACTATTTCACCACAGCCTGTAGAATCTACACAGGATGAGGTTGTTAGAGTTAATCCTGTTAAGGTAATAGTAGTTCCAAATGGGAAAACAGACACTTCAGGAGTCACTCCTGTTAGGAACATTGCCATGTACAGCCCATTTTCCCGAATGGAATTAAGGACCATAGTGTCTGAATTCCCTGACCCTAGAAAAGACTTAGTTGCCAGCCAAAAATACATCAGAGACCTAGGTAACACTGTAGAGCCCAACAATAAAGACTGGCAGATATTGCTGAGAGCATGTTTACCCTCCAATGTCGACGCAGCTCAATTTTTAGCTGACTGTGGATTAGATCAGGATGTCCCTCTTACAGATGCGTACAACAAAGACAATGTAAAAAGAATAAGCTTACAGTTAAAAGAGTATTTCCCAGCCGTAGTTAAATGGAACAAAATATTCTCCATTAAACAGAAGGAGTCAGAAACAGCTGCAGAGTATTTTCACAGAGCATTATCAGAAATGGCAAAATACACAGGCATAGAGGACATTAAAACAAACATAAACCATCGAGAAGTAGCAGTATCGGTACTGATGGATGGTTTAAAAGAATCATTGAAGACTAGGGTACAGACCACACAACCATGTTGGCGAGGTCTGTCTGTGGCTACTTTGAGAGAGGCTGCTATTGATCACGATAGGAACATCACCAGACACAGGGAACAACAAGGTGATAAGTTAATGGCAGTAAGTATACAGGCCCTGACCACAAGGCATACTTTGTTTATACCACCAAACCCTGTGGGTAAGTCAAATGTGGTTACTTGTTATTCTTGTCATAAACAGGGACACATGGCACGAGATTGTAGAATGAAGAATTCACGAAACTCATACCAACCCCCTAGACAACGACACGACACACGACATTGGGAGCAAGGTCCGCAGAAACGGAGTTATGAGCCACATACAGGGGAAACAAAAAGATACCCCCCGAACAGAGACTGGCAAGCCTCTGGTAGCTCCCAATTAACTCCATCACAAGTAGTTGCTGCCAGTGGGATTCAGGGAGGTCACCATACCCAATAGGGGTGTGGCCATACCTGTAATCTGCAGCCAGTAAAATTGATTGCAAGCCTTGAAAGTGAACCAGAAATTGCAATCAATGTAGCTGGTAAATCATTAAACTTTCTTGTAGACACAGGGGCGGCCAAATCAGTGATAAATTCGACAGTGGGCATGAGAACCACTGGTAAGACAATTCCAGCCATAGGGGTAACGGGAGTAGTCCAGCACTACCCTGTTAGCAAATCAGCCGAGATTACAGTAGGGCCTTTACATACCAAGCATTCCTTTTTGCTGGCTGCATCGGCACCGACTAATCTCCTGGGAAGAGACTTACTGTGTAAAATGGGGTGCGTCATTTATTGTACTCCTGAAGGTGTATTCTTGGACATACCTGAGAATCACGCTCAGGAAGTGCGAGACATGTTAGACTCCCCGTCAAAATTAATGTCACATACCATTATGACAAATAGGACTCCCTCCCAAGTAGAAGAAATGACATCTCAGATACCAGAGTCACTTTGGACTAAAGATGGACAGGACACTGGATTAATGGCAAACGTAGCTCCGGTAGTTGTACAAGTAAAAGATGGTAGGATAGCTCCAAAAATCCCACAGTACCCTCTGAAGCCAGAGGTGGAGTTAGGAGTGTACCCCGTAATAGAGCGCTTGCTACAACAGGGCATTCTGGTAAGAACGTCCAGCACTGCCAATAGTCCCATCTTCCCTGTTAAAAAGAGTGGGGGGAGGGGTTACCGGCTAGTGCAGGATCTAAGGGGGATTAACAAAATAGTTGAGAGTCAGTTCCCCGTAGTGCCAAATCCAGCTGTCATCCTAATGCAAATCCCTCCCACTGCGAAATTTTTCACTGTTATTGACCTCTGCTCCGCCTTCTTTTCGGTACCTCTGCACCCTGACAGTCAATATTTGTTTGCATTTACATACAGAGGAGTCCAATACACATGGACTCGATTACCACAAGGATTCATAGATAGCCCAAGTATATTTTCTCAGGCTTTGCATGATTGTTTACAGTCTTTCCAACCAGTGAGTGGATCAGTATTAATACAGTACGTGGATGATCTACTACTGTGTTCTGATTCATTGGAAGCATCCCTGAAGGATACGAAACAGCTCCTGTTTCATCTTTCAGACACAGGACACAAGGTTTCCAAAGACAAGTTGCAATTATGCCAAACTAAGGTAAAATATTTGGGACACTGTTTAACACAAGGACTGAGACACCTGACCGCTGATAGAATTCAAGCAATTAGAGACATGACTGCCACAAACCCAGCAACAGATCAGAACATTTTTAGGAATGTGTGGGTATTGCCGTAACTGGATCCCAGGGTTTTCCATCCTAGCGTTACCCTTGCAGGAGATGGTCTCCTCAAACAAACCTGATCGGATTTCGCATACAGACGAGTCTGAGACAGCATTTGAGAGACTTAAACAGTGCCTAACGCAGGCACCAGCATTAGGTATGCCTGAGTATGGGAAACCCTTTGAACTATACGGAACAGAAAGTGCTGGTTGCGCGGCAGGCGTACTAACCCAAAAGCACGGTGATGCCAGCAGGCCGGTAGCATATTACAGCGCTCAGCTAGATACGGTAGCGCGATCCCTCCCCACATGCTTGCGAAGCGTTGCTGCGATAGCATTGCTAGTAACGAAAAGCGAAGACGTCGTGCTAGGTCACAACCTCACAATTCATACACCACATGCAGTGTCAGCCTTGTTAAATTCTGCACAAACCAGACACGTCTCATCAGCGCGGTTTACAAGATGGGAATTGGCACTAATGGCCCCCGTAAACATCACCATAAGGAGATGCAGTGCATTAAATCCTGCAACATATCTCCCAGGTGTGCCTGGACAGGCACAAAGGGTGGAGGATGAGAGTGGTGGGGAAGGAGGATTTAATACAAAGGAAGACACTCATGATTGTATGGAATATTTGACCCAAAATTTTACCGCAAGGCCTGACATCAGTGACAACCCACTGAAAGATGTAGAACTTACGTTCTACACGGACGGTAGTTGTCATAGACAGTCAGACTCGGGAGACTTGTGTACTGGATACGCAGTCGTAGATGACCAAGGCACCATAGAAGCGGAACCGCTAGGCCCACCTCACTCAGCCCAGGTTGCTGAACTGGTCGCCCTAACCAGAGCATGTGAATTGGCTAAGGGCAAATCAGCCAATATCTACACCGATTCTAGATACGCATTCGGGGTAGTCCATGATTTCGGAGCCCTATGGCGCCTCAGAAATTTCATGACGGCAGCTGGTACACTGGTAGCGCATGCAGCTCACATAAAAAGGCTTCTAACAGCGATACAGGAACCCGACAGAGTGGCTGTTATCAAATGTAAAGCACATACATATAGCCAAGACCCAGTATCACTTGGTAACAGCCGAGCAGACGAAGCTGCTAAATTAGCAGCTGCTACCCCCAGACAGACAGACACCACACAACTGATGGTATTTAATACCATCAACACACAGAAGTTGTGTGAGATGCAAAATTTGTGTTCAACACTGGAAAAGGCAGTCTGGAAGGCAAAGGGATATGGTCAGGAGTCCTCAGGACTCTGGACGGATGGACACGGTAAACCAGTGGCCCCCAAAGCATACCTTCCATGCTTAGCTGAGGCAGCTCACGGGCTGACTCATCTGGGCAAGGAAGGGATGTGCAAGTTGGTAAGAGCATATTGGTGTGCCCCAGGATTTTCTTCTCATGCGAGTAAAAGGGCAATGTCATGCCTTACCTGTCTGAGAAAGAACATCGGAAAGGCAATACCTACAGAACCATCTCATATCCCACCTGCCGGCGGCCCTTTCCAGGTAATACAGATTGACTTTATTCAATTACCCCCTTGTCGAAATTTGAAATATGTACTTGTTTGTATAGATGTTTTCTCAAATTGGGTCGAAGCATTTCCAGCGGCCACAAATACCGCTATGTTTACTGCTAAGAAAATTGTGCAGGAATTTGTATGTAGATATGGTATCCCTAGAATTATCGAAAGTGATAGGGGTACCCATTTTACAGGTGATGTCTTTCAAGGAATGTGTAAATTGATGGGAATTGATAGCAAGCTGCACACTCCATACCGTCCACAGGCGAGTGCGAAAGTGGAAAGAGTGAACAGCACTATTAAAAATAAACTGAGTAAAGTGATGGCAGAGACAGGATTGACATGGCCAGAAGCTTTACCCATTGTACTGTACAGCATCAGAACCACTCCCAGGTCCCCTCTTAATCTGTCTCCCTTTGAAATCTTGTTTGGTCGACAACCGCATGTTATGATTAACCCTCAGGATGATTTGAAGTGTAACAATGAAGTGACTGTAAAATACTTGATTAACATGAGTAAACAGTTAAGGAATCAAAATGATAATCTGAAGTTAGTGATTCCTGATTTACCTGATAGTAATTGTCATGACATTGAACCTGGGGATTATGTAATGATACGGAATTTTCTACGCTCAGGTTGCCTTATTGACAGATGGGAAGGACCATACCAGGTCTTATTGACTAGCACTACAGCATTGAAGGTTGCTGAGAGAGAGACTTGGGTTCATTCGTCCCACTGTAAAAAGGTTGCTGATCCAGAGAGGTCCCGTGATAAGGAACAGACGGTAGAGGTTGTATCACTGGAGTGTCTGTTCCAGGAAGATTGAGGCGGCACCTGAGCATTGAAAATCACAAGACCAAAAGCAGTTGTCGATCCCCTGTTCCCTTTTATTGTTTTTCTCCAACTCCCCATCCCCTCTCCCTCAAATTTTTTTTTTTCCCCCTTCTCATTCTTCTCCATTTCCTCCTACAAGATGGACTTGCCCCAAGAGACTGTGATCCGGATTTTCCTGTTGACCATGATGTTGACCAGAGCAGTCTGTTCCGGCGAGAGTACCATGGAGGTCGAGAGAGGTTCTGGAATGGGTTCTGATGACAGAGATGGAGGCGTAGTTTTCCAAGAACAACATAATCAACAAGCAAAGGCGAGTATCAGAAAACGATCCGATAGCATTGACAATAGAAGGAATTGTGAAGGATTGTTAGCTGAAGAAAACTGTATCTGTCGGCTCTGTAACAATGTCATTGAGGATGGGTGCATAAAGAAATGCCAATCCAGTTTTAATATCCATATGGACCGGCATCCATTGAGTGACTATCACTCCTTAGTGGGTAGTGTGTTAAATAAAACAGATTGTTGGGTATGCTCTCAAGTACCTCAAGGTCATAGCAAATCAGGGCTAGTACCATTTCCTTTAACGTTAGGGGAGGTACTTGAGTTAAGTGGTGGGAGACCGGTGGACAGGAGGTTTAATATCTCCAGCCCTCCTAGTTTGAAGCTCCACCAATACCATGTGGATAGGTCCCTATTATGTTTTAACATCTCCAATCCCCGAAAGCCGGGAAATTGGGAAGTGTCATGGAGTAATCAAACCATGACCTTTTCGCATAGAGCAGATAGAATGCCTACAGATACAGAGCTTATACGCCACATAGCCAGTAGAGGAAAATCTTTCCGGTATAGGTATACCTTAGGAAATAGGATTACGAGAGTTGGAGAGGTATCACCAGGATACTGTGCACATATCGTACAACCTGATACGTGTACTAAGCAGATGGAAGAATTAGGGTTAGGAGATTTCACATGGAAGGTGTGTAATATGGTTATGTCCTACTCCGTCCCATATGTTCTCCCCGATGATGCATATTTCATATGCGGGAGAAAGGCGTATAAGTGGCTTGCCCCAAACTCTGAAGGATTGTGTTATATTGGAAAGGTACTGCCTGAAGTAATGACTGTATCACATGACAAAATGAAAGACATACACCGTGTTGCCCAAACTCCTTATACTCACACCCATTACGAGCACGTAGTTAAACGACACCTGATAGAAAGAACAGAGCATCCGGCCTCTGACATGATCCATGAATCCACCGGGATTCAGTTTCTAATCGCGTTAGACATCACTCGCACCGCTAGAGGAGTGTTGAATTATAAATACATATCTGCGCTTGCCAATTTGTTAGATAATATCACTGAAATGTATGATGACACGTTTAGGTATACTGGAAGGGAACTTCAAGCTTATAAAACAGAACTGGTACAGCATAGAATGGTTCTTAATTACCTCACAGCAGTGACAGGCGGATATTGTGTCACACTGGCAACACAATACGGCGTGAAATGTTGCACATATATTACGAATAGCACCGAGGACCCGGTCGAGGTCATAGACCAAAAGATGGACGATATTCTCCAACTGAAGTGGGAATTTCGCAGGAGACACAATCTCACTCTTGCTGCTGTAGGTAATGAGCTGACTGGTTGGGTGTCATGGTTGAACCCGCGAAATTGGTTCTCTGGTTTAGGAGACTGGGCTCAAGGAGTCATAATGGATGTTGGGAAGTTTCTCCTATGTATCTTAGGTGTTATCATAACGATCGGTTTGATATTTAGATGCGGTCAGGCTTTAATGAGGTGCAATCGTCGTACTAGGGTAATGAGTTTAAGGAGCAGGGAAACTGTAATTCCAATGGACTTGATTTATGACCCAAATGTAGAAACAATGATGTGATGAAAATGCGATTTCTACGGTCCGTTTCTTTCACCTGTTTTTCCGTTTCCTCCAAGGTAAAAAGACCCACTTGGACGAGGAATTTGATGAGCCGATATACAGACAACAGAGAGATTAAAGAAGAAGTTTTGACAACCTGATACACAGATTTTTGATGAACTATGCAATGGATCCCCAGTTTCCCTAGAAATTTTAAAATTACGCTAGCCCAACACTTTTGTAAATCTATGGACATTGACAGCTTTTGCTCGCACCTTATGGGCAAAAGCACAAAGAAGACTGCATTCAACAGACACCAAACAAGACCTCAATCGACGAATGTACATTTACCTGACATAGAATACCACCGCATTTACCGTAATTATGTCTTTTCTTCATTTCTACAACCCTCAGGTAATGACACACATAGTCGATAGGGAATACAGGCACAGATATCAGCAATCACATATCTCCCCCATTCATGTATCATAAACTAAAATGTGCTCCCCCATTTTGTTACAACCAAAGCCGAAAAGAGCTCGGTAAAGTTTGACAGCCCATCTACAGACCCGTACCACGGGATAAGAAGGAATTCAAATGTATACTTCGCAATACCTCGAAGCTTGATTTAAAACACGTACGGCACGATGATACATGACCCCCAAGCACGGATTCATACACACATGCTTCTGCTATCTCACTAGGTCATACCCTTTTCCTACCTTATCCTCTCCTCCCCTACCCAACCATGTAAATGTATTAACCCCTGACATATATTTTTCTCTTTTTGAAATGTTTTAGAAGGTGGCAGTTATTATTGACTGCCAAAGGGTGGACTGTCAAAGTCAGAAAAATATCTCTATGCACACTACCATATTTGCACCTCACACCGGTCCGTGCTGCGCATGCGTGCGCTCTCCCGTACGTGCGCATACTCACAGTCGCGGGCACCCGCAGGCGCACGGTATGCGTATTTACGGTAGAGTTTATGTGATCGTAGCGTGCGACTCAATCGTTACATATTTTCACTATATAATGTATTTTGTAGATCATGGTCCCTTTGATAGATTCTGAAAGTTTAGTTAACATAGCATGTTCCTGAACAGAGGGATCCCTCTTTGTATTGTATGAAGGGTCTAACAGGGGTCATACAGTGGTGTTTGGTACCCATCGGAAGAGTATTTAAATAGCAATATTCCGGTGTTGGTTTGGAGCGGATTAATCGCTCGTGCGAATAGTTATGGACATAAGAAGTTTATGTCCATTTACTATTATTTGTTCTTATTTAGTCATGCGGCGGGAAACTCAGTGTCCCACCCACCTGAACAGTTGGAAGCAGTCACAGCCCACCTGTATGAATCAACCTATGACCTTTTGTTATAATGCGAAGCCGAATTCCTGTGTCCAATGAACAATAAGATTGTAGGGACCATTGAATTGCATTGTGTGTGGGGCATAAATAGGCAGGCCGACCATATCCAGCTCACTCTCTTCAACGGTTCTCATTGCTGATAATCGGGAGCTGGATATCGAGGCGCATGCGATCGTTTCCCCTTGTGCGTAAGTGTTTCTCCGCAACTATATTGATCTTCTTGTTATTGTGGGCCAATTTCTCTCTCTCCCTCTCCCTTCTCCTCTTTCTCTCTTATTTTCCTTTAAATAGTAATTGTATTATATTTCCTGTGTAGTTATCTGGTTAGGTAGTCTATGTTATATTGTAGTGTATGATTTGTATTTGTATTAATTCTTTTGCAAGTTTATCATTCAAAATATATACATATTAGGCGTTGGACCCTAAGCCCAGGTATCTGTGTCTTTCTTATAGTGTCTAGTATTCTCGGAGCGTCGGTGACGCTCAAACAGCTTTTAAGTTAATAAGGTTAAAAAGGTTGCATCTACACCCTATCTCTACACTAAGGTTTTACAGCATATTACATTGTTTATGGTTTAGAGATAAAGGTTTAACATTGTGAGCGTCAGCGCCGCTGGTGATCTCCTCGTGGTCCCGAGCATTCGCTACGCTATAGCGAATCATTACGTTAGTCAGCAGCCAATAGCGTGCCTGCCAGTGATCTCTTGGCCGTGAGCAAACGTGACGCTTGAGCGTCTCGACTACGGCTAAGCGATTGTTACGCAAGGTGCGTACCCTTACGGTACTTCATACGTAGATAGCGTACAGTGTTCTTAGACCTCATAAAGGGTATTATATAAGATAAATATTTAGCTTTATCAGTACTTGGTACATGTGTGTCAACATGTCGGTGGCTGAATGTTTTTCCCAAGAGAAAACTATATTAGGAATGCAGACATATGATGGTGGCCCTGTTGGCACCACCAATAACTGACTGGGTGAAAGTTTCAGTAATATCAGAGTGAGGTTGGATAAATCTGTGTCCCAGACACAGACGTAGAGAAAAGATGTGATGTTCATGGCTATGCTTCTTTTCACTCAGGCCCGCAAAAATGTTACTACACATCGATACTGACTCGGATACTGATTCCTATGTCGGCCATAATATTTCCTGATTAGATCCAATATTGGCAAGGAGCATTCAGTACATGATTGTGGATATTAAGGACATATTAACATCACTGAGGACCCTGCTGTTCCTGACAAAGGGGTATATATGTATGTATATATAGATATATAATGAAAGCTGATGTAACGTTCCTCCATCTCTGTTTGAGAAAGTCTGGGCCAGCTCGACAAGATGGTTTCAAATCCCCAAAAGGTTTCCGGTTGTTTATTCATTTCCTGCTGCGGACAGAATAAAGTGGGAGTCACCCCCTCTTCTGCACGGGGCCCTGTCACAAATCCAGCGGATCGTATGCAGGAAGCTACATTATTTCTAGTTATGTAACCACGGGTACATTACTTAGACCTGCCATTACATGCGCATGGGTGAGTAGTAGTATTCAAGAATTGGTCGAATACCTCGTCATCCGATATAGATATCTTGGAGAGATGGGATACTCCTTACGTTGGATCATATCAAGGACACTGCAGCATACTTACGACTGCAAGGGATATAGGACTCTTGAGTTCACGGGCCAATTTCATGGCAGTCTCGGATAGGAGGGCATTGTGGATTCACCAAGGGAATGCTGATGCTGACTCCAAGAAGAAAGGGAGTCTCTTCCCTATGAAGGTGAAGCCTTGTTTGGTGACGGCCTAGTTAATTTGATCTCGGCAGCTCCCGCAGGTAAGTCAACCTTCTTGCCCTATGTTCCCTCTCAACGGATGAAGACGCATCATTGTCTAACGCAGTCATTTTGGCCCAATAGATATGCAAGAAGTTAAGATTCCCCTTTCTTTGCAGGTAGAGGAAGGAAAAGAGGGAAGAGGTCTGTAGCCTCTTCAAGATCGCAGGAGCAGAGATCGTCCTCTGCTTCTGCCAAATCCACTGCATGACGCTAGGGCTTTCTTGCAGGAGCCCGCACCAGTGGGGGCACGTCTAAAACACTTCAGTCAGTTCTGGATTAATTTTAGACCTGGACTCGTGGGTTTTACAAATAGTGTCACAAGGGTACAAACTGGGGTTTCAAGACGTTCCCCCTCACCGATTGTTCAAATCGGCCTTAGTCAGCAGGGAGAAGGTTTTTATTCAAGCCTCTTCGTGGTCCCGATGCCGGACGGCTCAGTCAGACCAATCTGAAATCTGAAATCCCTCAATTTCTACCTAAAGAAATTCAATTTCAAGATGGAATCTCTCAGGGTAGGGATCTCCAGTCCGGAGGAAGGAGATTTCATGGTTTTGGTAGACATAAGGATGCCTAATTACATGTTCCCGTTTAGCCACTGCATAAAGCTACCTGAGGTTTGCAATTCAGGATTGTCATTACCAATTTCAGACGTTGCCGTTTGGTCTGTCCACGGCTCCGAGGATTTTTCACCAGGGTGATGGCGGAAATGATGGTTCTCCTTCGCAAGCAAGGAGTCACAATTATCCCGTACTTGGATGATCTCCTGATAAAGGCGAGATCCAGGGACCAGTTGGTGCAAAACATCTACTCTCCCTGACAGTTCTTCAACAACATGGTTGGCTCCTAAACTTGCCAAAATCGCAGTTGGTCCCAATGACGCGGTTGTTGTTTTTGGGAGTCATACTGGACACAGAAGAGGCTTTCTTCCAGTGGAAAGGCTATCGAGATCCAGAGTCTGGTCAAACAAATTCTAAAACCAGCAAGAGTGTTAATCCATCAATGCATTCTGTTGCTGGGGAAGATGGTTGCGGCCTACGAGGCCATTCAGTTTGGCAGGTTCCATGCCAGAGTGTTCCAGTGGGACCTGTTGGACAAGTGGTCCGGATCCCACCTACACATGCACCGGAGGATAATCCTGTCTTCCAAGACCAGAATCTCACTCCATTGGTGGCTGCACAGTTCTCACCTCCTAGAGGGGCGATGGTTCGGGATCCAGGACTGGATCCTAGGGACCACGGATGCAACCCTCCGAGGCTGGGGAGCAGTCACACAGGGGGAAAACATCCAAGGAAGATGGTCAAGTCAGGAAAGTTGTCTCCACATAAATATTCTGGAGTTAAGGGCCATTTAATAACTGCAGACACAGTACGCACTGGGACGGGTGCCCAGCATCCTCTACGGACTAAGAGAAAAGGATTTACCGGTAGGTATTAAAATCCTATTTTCTCTAACGTCCTAGAGGATGCTGGGGACTCCGTAAGGACCATGGGGATAGACAGGCTCCGCAGGAGACATGGGTACTTTAAGAAAGACTTTAGTTCTGGGTGTACACTGGCTCCTCCCTCTATGCCCCTCCTCCAGACCTCAGTTTGATACTGTGCCCAGTGGAGACTGGGTGCTTTTCAGGAGCTCTCCTGAGCTTTCTGACAGAAAGTATTTTGTTAGGTTTTTAATTTTCAGGGAGCACTGCTGGCAACAGACTCCCTCATCGAGGGACTGAGGGGAGAGAAGCAGCCCTACTCTCCGAGTTGCAAGGTCCTGCTTCTTAGGCTACTGGACACCATTAGCTCCAGAGGGATTGGTACGCAGGATCTCACCATCGCCGTCCGTCCCAGAGCCGCGCCTCCGTCCCCCTTGCAGAGCCGGAAGATAGAAGCCGGGTGAGTATGAGAAGAAAAGAAGACTTCAGAGGTGGCAAAAGACTTCATGATCTTCACTGAAGTAACGCACAGCACTGCAGCTGTGCGCCATTGCTCCCATACACCTCACACACTCCAGTCACTGTAAGGGTGCAGGGCGCAGGGGGGAGGGGGGGGCACCTGGGCAGCAATATAAACCTCTTTTTAGCAAAACTATAACACATATACACTCCCAGAGGAAGACCCTAACAGGTCGAAACGCGTTGGAGCTACCCATCTATACTACATTGGACTGAGGACGAATATTCACTACAAAGAAGGACAGTACTGCTAATCCTTTCCGCAAACCATCCGGTCACGTGATCCGGAGTTCCGGAAGCAACCGGTTGCCTGGCGACGGAAGAAGCCCGAGACAGCGGAGAGTGGAAGGCGGAGGGGAAGGGAGAAGGTAAGTCCCTGTAGGAGGAGGAGAGGCGCGGCCAGCCGCTCGGAGAGCTCCGGCCGGGTCCACTTCGCCTCTGTGACAGGCGCACACCCCAGGTCAGCGGCCCCACAGAGCGGGCCTGATTCGGGCGCTCTACTGTGGGACGTGCTGCAGGAGGAATAGCGCCAGTCCAGGGTCCTTATTCTCCACTCTAACCAAAGCATACACTACCGCTGTCAACTGTTCATCACTTCACAAGAGAATCCTTCACTTCAGAGCACAGATTAGCGGGACGCCGCTGTCTGTATAGACTTGTAAACCGTTTGGACTTTAGTACATATTATCATTAATATTTTTTTGTGGCATTTTTCTTTTTCTTTTTTTCGACTTTACAAAGATTACAGCATTTGCTCTTTCAATTGAACCTTGCACTTCAGAATTTAAGCTCAAACCAGGAGCGTGCCCCAATCACTGATTGACTTTTAAACCGAATTTATACCTGTTGGGAAAGAAAGTATCTCAGCATCTTAGAATAAACAACCTTAAGTATATTACCTGCTTTTTCATTATTGATTTTAGTTTCACTTTATAACCGTATCATTCACCACTACAAATAGGGTTTGAGCGCTGGTTCCCTGTGGATTTATCCACATCTGTATACTTACCTATAACACATATACAGCTGGGCACTGTATATATGTATGAGCCCCCACCAATTTTACAGTTTAAGCGGGACAGAAGCCCACCGCCGAGGGTGCGGGGCTTCTCCCTCAGCACTCACCAGCGCCATTTTTTCTTCACAGCACCGCTGAGAGGAAGCTCCCCGGACTCTCCCCTGCTTATACCATAGTAGACAAGAGAGTTGAAAAGAGGGGGGGGGCACATAATTCGGCGCAAATTACATACAACAGTACTACTGGGCAAACATTAAGTTACTGTGTATTCCTGGGTTATATAGCGCTGGGGTGTGTGCTGGCATACTCTCTCTCTGTCTCTCCAAAGGGCCTTGTGGGGAAACTGTCTTCAGAAAAAACATTCCCTGTGTTTGTGGTGTATCGGTACACGTGTGTCGACATGTCTGAGGAAGAAGGCTATATTAGAGAGGAGCGGGAGCAAATGAATGTGGTGTCTCCACCGACAGCTGATTGGATGGATATGTGGAATGTTTTAAATGCTAGTGTAAACTCATTGCACAAAAGATTAGACAAGGCTGAAGCTTTGGGACAGTCAGGGTCTCAACCCATGCCTGATCCTATGTTGCAGGGACTGTCAGGGTCTCATAAGCGCCCACTATCCCAGATTGTTGACACAGATACCGACACGGATTCTGACTCCAGTGTCGATTACGATGATGCAAAGTTACAGCCAAAATTGGCAAAATCCATTCGATATATGATTATGGCAATAAAAGATGTTTTGCACATCAGAGAGGAACCCCCTGTCCCTGACAAGAGGGTACATATGTACAAGGGAAAAAAGCCTGAGGTAACCTTTGAGGGGGTCACACGAGCTGAACGAGTTATGTGAAAAAGCTTGGGAATCTCCAGATAAAAGACTGCAGATTTCCAAAAGGATTCTTATGGCGTATCCTTTCCCATCAATGGATAGGTTACGATGGGAATCCTCCCCTAGGGTGGACAAAGCATTAACACGCTTATCCAAGAAGGTAGCCCTCCCGTCCCAGTATACGGCTACCCTCAAAGAGTCTGCTGACCGCAAACAGGAGATTACCCTGAAGTCCATTTATACACATTCAGGTACCTTACTCAGACCGGCAATTGCGTCGGCCTGGGTGTGTAGTGCTGTAGCGGCATGGACGGTTACCTTATCTGAGGGGATGGATACCATAGATAAGGATACTATTTTATTGACCCTGGGGCATATAAGAGATGCTGTCCTATATATGTGTGTATGCAAACTACAGGTGGTGCTGCAGGGCTCACACCCTTTTACTTGTCTTGTAGAGCAACTCTGGAGCTGTTACTGGGTCCAGCTGCTGCAAGAAATCAGCTTGAATGCTTCAGGGGCTGGGGCATGGCCAACATGAGCCCACACTGATGGGGGGTGGGGGTGTATAAAGCGATTTAGGTGTCATCCAAGCGCAACCCCACAAAGGCCGCCATGCCCTGCGTGACCCTTTTCTCTTTTCATATGCAGACGAGGGTTGCAGCCAACTATGCCCACTGCTTGGATGACATCACCATATGCAAATCCATCTGCTGCAGGCCTACCCCCAGGAATGCTTGCACTAGTTGTTGCATTTGGTTTGTTGTTTGGGGGTGCTTCAGTATTAGGCAGCCTTCTGCCCTCCCACATTCGTCTGAAAAGGTGTTCTCCCTGCAGTTGTTGTCCCCAGATGAGAGTTCCCTTGTGCTGCCTCAGTTGAATCTCCTTAACTTGACAGGGGTGTGCCCGAGCAGCCGCCCTCCACAGCCCTATCCCAACACATACTTATCTTGCATATGAGATCTCTTGATCATGAAGATAATTCTCACAGGGTGAGGTTCATCC
Organism: Pseudophryne corroboree; assembly: GCF_028390025.1. Classification (NCBI taxonomy): domain Eukaryota; kingdom Metazoa; phylum Chordata; class Amphibia; order Anura; family Myobatrachidae; genus Pseudophryne; species Pseudophryne corroboree. The sequence goes on along the minus strand of NW_026970418.1, from coordinate 229,453 downwards.
ATTACATTTTAAAGTAGGAAGGTACAAATTACATATTCAAATTACATATATGTGCTGGATTCAAATGTTTTCCCCCCTTACTTTCTCAATTGTGCCCATCAGCAGCTATTCTAATGTTGCTGCCAATGGGTGTGACACATTAATTTCTTCTGTGGGGTACACTGGACTCCACAAGGATTCACATTGGGGTGTAGAGTAGGATCTTGATCTGAGGCACCAACAGGCTCAAAGCTTTTGACTGTTCCCAAGATGCTCAGCGCCCCCTCCTCTATAACCTCGCTTCCATGAACAGGGAGCTCAGTTTGTAGTTGGTGCCTTCAGTAGCAGGCCACTTAACAGGGGGCTGCCTCAGGGAGCCTATTCTTAGCTATTAATTTTGGCAAGAAAAGAAGAACTTTCTTTATAAGAATCTACAAGGGCTGCAGCAGGCTAGGTCTAATAGACTTCTTTACTGCAGCTCCATCACTCCCAGTGGCGCAGTATACTCCCGTAGCCCCGTTGCTGGGTCACTGCAGCGGAGGCTCCGGTTTCTTCCTAAGGTCAGTCACACACACACCACCCTCCGGGATCACGAGGCCGCTGATGGGGGCGGGTCGTGTGCGCACTGGCGTGGACACTGATTACTGGGCAGCCGCTCCACTAGCCACCAGGGACAGTTAAGGAGCACAGCTCTGGGGGTTTTTCTCCTATATTAACCCCATTTTGTACTACCCGCAGTGCATTGTGATAGGTAATGGGGCCTGATTCAGGTTGGATCGCAATCCAACTGCAAAAACTGCTAAGAGCATACGCATCCGCCTGCATTTTCTGCGGCACCCCGCAGATAATGCGATCGCCTCTGCCTGTGAATCGGTGAAGGGGGGGGGGGGGAGGGGGGTCAACAACACTCCATTTCCAAGTCGGAGATGGAGCGGTGCGGGGGCACGGTTTCAAAATGGGGTCGGCAATGGAGAAACAGGAGGTGTGGTCAGAGCAGCTGCATGACATCACATGGGCCGGACTCTGCCAGTGGAACCCCAGCGTCATGAGGTAGATTTTGTAGAGGCCGGGGAGGACTTCTGTTCCTGGGAACTAGCTGTGTTGTGCAGCTTTATTCCTCTGCCCCTACCTCTGGCAAGAAAGGACGCACCTCGCACTTTCTTGTTTCTTTGTGACCGAAAGGACTGCATTTGATAATGCGGAGCTTTCTTATGCTGTGAGGGAACATAAGGTAAAAATTTGATTTTCCAACTGTAGCTGTGCGTGTTAATGCTTTGTCCATCCTAGGGGAGGATTTCCATCGTAACCTATCCGTTGATGGAAAAGGATACGCCATAAGAATCCTTTTGGAAATCTGCAGTCTTTTATCTGGAGATTCCCAAGCTTTTTCACATAACTCGTTCAGCTCGTGTGACCCCCTCAAAGGTTACCTCAGTCTTCTTTCCCTTGTACATATGTACCCTCTTGTCAGGGACAGGGGGTTCCTCTGTGATGTGCAAAACATATTTTATTGCCATAATCATATATCGAATGGATTTTGCCAATTTTGGCTGTAACTTTGCATCATCGTAATCGACACTGGAGTCAGAATCCATGTCGGTATCTTTGTCAACAATCTGGGATAGTGGGCGCTTATGAGACCCTGACAGTCCCTGCAACATAGGATCAGGCATGGGTTGAGACCCTGACTGTCCCAAAGCTTCAGCCTTGTCTAATCTTTTGTACAATGAGTTTACACTAGCATTTAAAGCATTCCACATATCCATCCAATCAGGTGTCAGCGAGGACACCACATTCATTTGCTCCCAATCCTCTCTAATATAGCCTTCTTCCTCAGACATGTCGACACACGTGTACCGACACACCACACACACAGGGAATGCTTTTTCTGAAGACAGTTTCCCCACAAGGCCCTTTGGAGAGACAGAGAGAGAGTATGCCAGCACACACCCCAGCGCTATATAACCCAGGAACAACACAGTATCTTAATGTTTGTCCAGTAGCGCTGCTGTATGTAATTTGCGCCGAATTTTGTGCCCCCCCCCCCTCTTTTCAACCATCTTCTCCACCGTGGTATAAGCATGGGAGAGTCCGGGGAGCTTCCTCTCAGCGGTGCTGTGGAGAAAAAATGGCGCTGGTGAGTGCTGAGGGAGAAGCCCTGCCCCCTCGGCGGCGGGCTTCTGTCCCGCTTAAACTGTAAAATTGGCGGGGGCTCATACATATATACAGTGCCCAGCTGTATATATGTTATATTTTTGCCAAAAAGAGGTTTATTTGCTGCCCAGGGTGCCCCCCCTGCGCCCTGCACCCTTACAGTGACCGGAGTATGTGAGGTGTATGGGAGCAATGGCGCACAGCTGCAGTGCTGTGCGTTACCTCAGTGAAGATCATGAACTCTGCGGAGCCCGTCTATCCCCATGGTCCTTACGGAGTCCCCAGCATCCTCTAGGACGTTAGAGAAACTAGGATTTTAATACCTACTGGTAAATCCTTTTCTCTTAGTCTGTAGAGGATGCTGGGCACCCGTCCCAGTGTGTACTGTGTCTGCAGTTATTAAATGGCCCTTAACTCCAGAACATTTATGTGGAGACAACTTTCCTGACTTGACCATCTTCCTTGGACGTTTTCCCCCTGTGTGACTGCTCCCCAGCCTCGGAGGGTTGCATCTGTGGTCCCTAGGATCCAGTGCTGGATCCCGAACCATCGCCCCTCTAGGAGGTGAGAACTGTGCAGCCACCAATGGAGTGAGATTCTGGTCTTGGAAGACAGGATTATCCTCCGGTGCATGTGTAGGTGGGATCCGGACCACTTGTCCAACAGGTCCCACTGGAACACTCTGGCATGGAACCTGCCAAACTGAATGGCCTCGTAGGCCACAACCATCTTCCCCAGCAACCGAATGCATTGATGGATTAACACTCTTGCTGGTTTCAGAATTTGTTTGACCAGACTCTGGATCTCCATAGCCTTTCCCCTGGAAGAAAACCTCTTCTGTGTCCATTATGACTCCCAAAAACAACTACCGCGTCATTGGGACCAACTGCGATTTTGGCAAGTGTAGGAGCCAACCATGTTGTTGAAGAACTGTCAGGGAGAGTGCAATGTTTTGCACCAACTGGTCCCTGGATCTCGCCTTTATCAGGAGATCATCCAAGTACGGGATAATTGTGACTCCTTGCTTGCGAAGGAGAACCATCATTTCCGCCATCACCCTGGTGAAAATCCTCAGAGCCGTGGACAGACCAAACGGCAATGTCTGAAATTGGTAATGACAATCCTGAATTGCAAACCTCAGGTAGCTTGATGCAGTTGCTAAATGGGAACATGTAAGTAGGCATCCTTTATGTCTACCAAAACCATGAAATCTCTTTCCTCCGGACTGGAGATCACTACCCTGAGAGATTCCATCTTGAAATTGAATTTCTTTCGGAAGAAATTGAGGGATTTCAGATTTTAGATTGGTCTGACTGAGCCGTCCGGCTTCCGGACCACGAAGAGGCTTGAATAAAAACCTTCTCCCTGCTGACTAAGGCCAATTTGAACAATCGGTGTACCCTTGTGACACTATTTGTAAAACCCACGAGTCCAGGTCTAAAATTAATCCAGAACTGACTGAAGTGTTTTAGACGTGCCCCCACTGGTGCGGGCTCCTGCAAGAAAGCCCTAGCGTCATGCAGTGGATTTGGCAGAAGCAGAGGACGATCTCTGCTCCTGCGATCTTGAAGAGGCTACAGACCTCTTCCCTCTTTTCCTTACTCTACCTGCAAAGAAAGGGGAATCTTAACTTCTTGCATATCTATTGGGCCAAAATGACTGCGTTAGACAATGATGCGTCTTCATCCGTTGAGAGGGAACATAGGGCAAGAAGGTTGACTTACCTGCGGGAGCTGCCGAGATCAAATTAACTAGGCCGTCACCAAACAAGGCTTCACCTTCATAGGGAAGAGACTCCCTTTCTTCTTGGAGTCAGCATCAGCATTCCCTTGGTGAATCCACAATGCCCTCCTATCCGAGACTGCCATGAAATTGGCCCGTGAACTCAAGAGTCCTATATCCCTTGCAGTCGTAAGTATGCTGCAGTGTCAACAGGCCAACTAAACCCTCCCCCCTCCTTTTACCCCATCACTTTGTCCAGTCCCTGTGGTCCATTCTGTATTGCCATTATTATGCATGTTGCTGTGCTGGCCCTTTTCTGAATGTCCCTGCCACCGCCACCGAAGAGCTGGATAGCCCAGTATGAAAACCACCTGCCGGCCTCACTGACGGTCCGAGTCAAAGGCTCCATTTTTTTTTAAAGATCCCTCTGCCAAGTTAAGGGGGGCTTAAGGGGGCCCCAGAGATATCAGTGTACTGGGGCCAAGATTTCTGTTGCTGGCCATGACCCTCAGGGGCGTATCTACCCCTTGGCCAGGATGTCACTTGCCAGGAGCACCATCCAGGTTTCAGTTGGGGGATTAGAGTTCATACAGTAATTAAATGTTTTCATATTGAGAACTACATCTCCCAGCATATACAGTGTGCTGGGGATGCTAACAAGCTTTATTTAAAAGTTTAAAAAACATTGCTTTTATAATTGCAATGGTTAAAAAGGGAGAGCTATAAATCAATTTATCAGTGAATGATCGCAGTTTGAGCCGTTACATTTTACTGAACCTCCTATTCCTCCACACTCACTACCTGTCCTCAGGATACATTTACCATCCTGGCAGACGGTATACCGGCGGTCATTTGACCCATGTTGGAATCCTGACACCACTTGGGAGACTGGTGCCGGCACACAGACAGCCAACATCCCGAAGGTGAGTATTGGAGGGAGGGTTAGGAGTCGGACCAGGGGAGGTGGTGTAAGGGAAGGCACTAGGAGGGGGGGGGGGGTAGCCCTAGCTGCCACCCCCTGAGGGTTAGCCCTATCCGCCACCCCCCCAGAGGGTTAGTATTAGGATTGGGGATCATGTGACCTCTGGAATCCCGAGTGCCGGATGCCATACCCAACCCCCTTTACTTTTTCTGGCATTTCTATCTCTCCTCTCTCTATGGTGTTCCAATTGCCCACTTTCCCTTGTGCTTTACTCTCTCTCTCGCGATCTCTCTCTCTCCTTTGTTTAGAGCATCAGTTTCTGTAGTCCACTTATACCCTTATTTTTTCCAGTGTTTCACTAACTCTCTGATGTAATGAGGATGTATGGTCTAGAGGGATCAGTAATGCATTGTACTGTATAGAGGCGTCAGGGATGTGGCGTAGGGAATAGAGGCGTCAGGGATGTGGCGTAGGGAATAGAGGCATCAGGGATGTGGCGTAGGGAATAGAGGCGTCAGGGATGTGGCGTAGGGAATAGAGGCATCAGGGATGTGGCGTAGGGAATAGAGGCGTCAGGGATGTGGCGTAGGGAATAGAGGCATCAGGGATGTGGCGTAGGGAATAGAGGTGTCAGGGATGTAGCGTAGGGAATATAGGCATCAGGGATGTACTAGCAGGTATATAGAGGTCAGTGTACTGTAAAGAGGGGTCAGTAATGCAGTGATGGTTATAGAAAGGTCAGTGATGTAGTGTAGGGTATAGAGGGGTCAGTTATGTAGTGTGGGGTAAAGAGGGGTCAGTAAAGATACTAAGCTGAAGTACTTAGAACACTTCTTGAATTAAGACACAACCTGCAAGAAAAAGTATGCAATATGGGTGAAAAGGCAAATGTCAGAGGTCTGATACAAGTGACCAGCTCCATACCTTGCACCACATAGCGTTATGTTAAACTGGGATATGTTCTTTTTTGGTGTGTGTGTGTGTGTGTGTGTGTGTGTGTGTGTGGGTGCCAAAGGCTGCCTGCCTTATTGCTCCTCCCCCATCCGGCTCCCAAGCACCTCTGCTGCCCAGTGATCCAGGAGCCTGCTGCTAGGAAGAAGTGGCCGAGCTTCAGCAAGCGAGTCTGGAAACTGGCGGAGGAAGTCATGATAACCAGATAATGGGGAGGGGAGAGCCAGTTCCAAGGTAATACTTTATACAGCTGGTTGAGATCCTGGTCGGTGGATATGGATTCCAAGAAAACCCTGGAGGTGCTTCCTTTCAAGGGAGACACTCTCTTTGGAGAAGACCTCAATAAGATTGTAGCTGATCTGGCTACTGCTAAAACAACTTGCCTACCTAGTATGACTCCTACCACGCAGAAGGCTAAAAGTACTTTTCCTTGGCCCTTTCATCCTCCAGGTAAAGCGTACCCATGGTCAGGCATACCCAAAGCAAGCTCATGCTTCCAGACCTGCCAAGCCCAGACTGAAGCAATCCTGGGCTGCCCGTCAGCCTGCTTCCAAAACGGACAAGCCTGCCGCATGACGGTGCAGGCCTCCCTCTGGGGGATCCCAGGGTGGGGGGCCCGACTTCTAGGTTTGGCATAGAAAGGTATAATTCTAAGATAGAGAATTCTATTTGGAGCTCACCTTGTACTTTGTGAAGAAATAATCAGCATTGTGGCTGAGCAGATACATGTAGTGTGTGGCTGCAAACTGCATGGATCTGCTGCGTTGCAATGCTGATACTTTTTTTTTTCAAAGTACCAATAGCTTCATATAATGTTCACAATTTTTATGCAGGATCAAATAGCTCAATGGGTAGGGTGTTTGATTAGAATTCAACAGGTTATAGGTTTGAATCCTTGGTATTGTAGTTTGAGATGTGTTATTTAATAAAGCATGTTATTCTGACTGCCGGCATCCTATCACCTGGGATATCATACTAAATAAATGGAGTTGATCATTTTTTTTTTTTTTAATTAAACTAGGGACAATTTCCAGATACTTTTCTTTATAACTGAGATTGCCCCCTGGAACTTCACATCAGTTGACAACTATGCATGAGTGGGCAGTGCTTGCCCTGGATCTGCCCACCCATTTGTGTGCCATCATAAAAGAAAGCATAACTGACAGTTATCCTGGGCGTACACTACACAATTATCTGTCAGGCTATCTATCCAGTCTGGATGGATGGAATAAAAATCTGGTAATGTATAGGAGCAAATGTCGATTAACCATTTGCTCCCAAACACTAGAAAAGTGGTCAAAAATGGTCATTACACAAATTGGTTAAACCCAAAATTTAACCAATTTGTTTAGGGGACCATTTTTGTCCATTTTCTAGTGTTTGAGAGTAAATCGTTGATGGTCATTTGCTCACATAGATAACCGGATTTCTATTCCAATCAGCCAGTGTTGGAGAGATGGTCTGCCAGATTACATAATGCATACCAGAGCCATAACTAGACTTTTTAGTGCCCCGTGACAGAGAATTATATGCCCCCCCCCCCACTATTTTTGCAATATGGACAAAAGGCGCATGCCTCGTGGGGAAGGGGCATAACAAGATTGGTCTCAGAGAAAGCACATGAGATATGAAGATATATCTAGTATACTTGACAATCAAATGGTTTGTGGTATTGCCGGGGGGCCCTCCTTAAATGCATATACAGTGCACATGGCTTGCTTGTGCAAATGGCATATCAGCAGTCAGCACTAACTGGTGACATGCCATTTGTACAAGTACGCCATGTGTGACTAATATATAAACACACTTTATTAAATAACACCTCAAACTACCATACCCAGGATTCAAACCTATAACCTGTTGAATTCAAATCAAACACCCTACCCATTGAGCTACTTGATCCTGCATAAAAATTGTGAACATTATATGAAGCTATTGGTACTTTGCAAAAAAATATTATTAGCATTGCAACTCAGCAGATCAATGCAGTGTGCAGCCACACACTCCATATATCTGCTCAGCCACAATGCTGATTATTTCTTCACAAAGTACAAGATGAGCTCCAAATAGAATTCTCTAGCTTAGATTATACCTTTCTATGCAAGGGTAAATAGCTCAATTGTTTGACTGCAATGCCACAGGAAATGGTTTGGATCCAAGACAGTGTGACTGAATAATAAAGAAACCTTAAGATGAGTTCATGAATGTTGTATAAGTATTAGTGAGAGAAGGGGTCAGGAGCATGCTTGGCTGCAAAAAATAAGGTAGGCTGCAAGTGAAAGTAATGATCTCCTATATATTTTCCCAGATCTGTCACTCTGTGTGGCTAACTCTGGGGGAAGTCACATCAATGGGCGGAGACGGCATCTGCAGGACGATACACCAGTGCCAGCAGCAGACTGTAACAAAGTGACAGATTAGGGAGAATATATAGGAGGTAGGGAGGTGGCCATGGTACATGGCTGACCAAGGGACACTAGCTCATGTACCCCTTTACCACTGAGGCTAGCCACCAAGGATGGACCTGTCACCAGTGCACATGCAATAACCTCTTCTGCTGCCCTCTTTGCAACTCAGATTGCCCAGTGCTCCCCTTCGCTAACAGTCCACAAAGTTTCCCCATCTCACGATCTGCCTCCTCACCGCCACTTTCATCTCTACAGCACACGCGCATATCATACAAGATCCCATCATGCGTACGTAGGTCTGAAATGCCAGAGGGAGGTTGGGGGGAGATTGGCATGCGCCAGCAACACCACACAGCTCACTGTGACCACAGTGGAGAGGCGCTGCAACAGGACAATACACCAACCTCGGAGCAAGGAACTGCGTCGGTCAGGAGGAGAACTATTTCAATAGCATAAAAAGGTTAATGCGTCCCACCCTATGGACACCAGACTCATCAAGTCACTGTTGCCAGAGTCTCATACAATGACTCTGAACCTCTAAGCACACTATTTGACTGTCCACACCCTGCTGTGCCTATTACCCATCTCCTCCACCACCCTCAACACTGACCCACACATCATTCACCCAGGGCCGGATCTTGCCCTTGTGGCGCCCCGGGCAAAAATGGGGGCGTGGCTTCATATGGGGGCGTGGTCAGTTACGCCCCCATTTGTGCCCCCTGTAGCGCAGCTGAAAAAAATAAAATAAAAATAAAAGTATACTTACAATCCCCGCTCCTGATTCCAGACCTCCTCCTCCGCCGGCGCCGCTCTTCTCCTGGACTCGGATGGTTGTGTCTGTCCTCGGATCTATGGGAGAGACGTCATTACGTCTCTCCCACAGCACAGCATAGACACTAGAGGTCAATTATGACCCCTAGTGTCTCTGCCACTATGCTGTGCGGTGCGCAATGACGTCATCGCGCACCGCACAGCAAAGGTCCTCTCCATGAAGGGAAACTAGACGCTTCGTCTAGTTTCCCTTCATGGAGAGGACCTTTGCTGTGCGGTGCGCGATGACGTCATCGCGCACCGCACAGCACAGTCCTCTCCATGATGGGAAACTAGACGCTTAGCGTCTGGTTCCCTTCAAAGCGGGGGACCAGCGGCGGGCACAGCGGGGGGCACTGCAGAGGGCACAGTGGCGGATCTTGCCATGGTGCGGCGCCCTCCGGAGGGCGCCGGCGCCCTCCGGAAGGCGGCGCCCCGGGCAAAAGTACTGCTTGCCCGTGGCAAGATCCGGTACTGCATTAACCCACAAAGATACAATAAAGGTAGTTTGGATAAATTAGCTAAATGAAATGGATTTAACCAATTTATCTAAATGACCATTTTTGGATGTTTTCCAGTGTTTGTGAGCAAATGTTCAATTGTCATTTGCTGCCACATATTAGCATAATTTTTTTTCAACTAGAAAAAAAAAATTGGACAGATAATCTAAGTGTGGATCCAGTTTAAAGGTCCGTATTCATGGCCCGATTTTGGGGAGATGTGTGCTGAGCGAACTGCTCAGCACACATCTCTCCCCCCGCTCAGCACAGCGTGATGTGTACTGAGCGTACGGGGGGTGGGGGGGCGCTCATTTCACCCCCTGTGTAGGGCATTCTGTGTGTATCCAGCTTAACAGGTGTGAGCATCATACAACTACTGACTTGCGAGTAACTATACAGCAGCTCCATACCTTGTGACTTGAAGAAACACCAGTTAACCCCGGGAATGCTGCAGTCAAAGCAACAATTCCTCTTCTTACATTCCGCTGCACTTATTGTGGGGTAGCCGCAATCCCTTCTGCTGTACGGTTCCACATTACATTGTTTCTTGTCACTTCCAGTTGATGCAGTAAGGAAACATCCAGGAATTACAGCAGCTTAGTTTTTTTTTTTTTTTTTTTTTTAACTGGTGCAATTTAGCTAAAACAGCTAACAGGAAATTTCCACTTAAATGGTATTTTCTAATCTTATCTGACCATGACTAAGAATAAAGGATACACAATATAAACTCTTATGGCTATGGACCTTATCCATGTTTAAGCTCTATCAAATCTCTAATCAATAGCACTACATGCTCCCACTCTACCACTGTACTGTATACTCTACCTGTGTTTTTAAGGTAAAAACACCATTTAACCCCAGTGACACTTGAATTAAAGCAGCAGCCTCTATAATAGCATTCTTTAGCATTAATCCCAGGAAATCTGCAATCTTCACGCTCTTTGATAGCCACGCTACATTGCTGTTTACTTGGATGGAGCAGAGAGCACAACATCAGGACATAGGAAATATTACAATGCAAAGAAAGGTGTGAGCTCTACAGCAAGGCCTCTAACCCTTTGCCAGTGCCAAATACATAGGGCTTAACTCAGATCTGATCACAGCAGCAAATTTATTAGCTTAAACCATGTACACTGCAGGGGGGGGGGGGGTGTATAATATGTGCAGAGAGAGTTAGATTTTGGTGCAGTGTGTTCAAACTGAAATCTAAATTGCAGTGTAAAAACAAAACAGCCAGTATTTACTAGAGATGAGCGGGTTCGGTTTCTCTGAATCCGAACCCGCCAGAACTTCATGTTTTTTTTCACGGGTCCGAGCGACTCGGATCTTCCCGCCTTGCTCGGTTAACCCGAGCGCGCCCGAACGTCATCATGACGCTGTCGGATTCTCGCGAGGCTCGGATTCTATCGCGAGACTCGGATTCTATATAAGGAGCCGCGCGTCGCCGCCATTTTCACACGTGCATTGAGATTGATAGGGAGAGGACGTGGCTGGCGTCCTCTCCATTTAGATTATAAGAGACTGAGAGAGATTTACTGGAGCTGACTAGGAGGAGTACTGTTACTGTAGAAGTGTAGAGACTGAGTGGAGAGAGTTTACTAGTGAGGACAGTGCAGTTTACTTTATAATCCGTTCTCTGCCTGAAAAAAGCGATACACAGCACACAGTGACTCAGTCACATACCATATCTGTGTGCACTGCTCAGGCCTAGGCCAGTGTGCTGCATCATCTATTATCTATATATAATATTATATATATCTGTCTGACTGCTCAGCTCACACAGCTTATAATTGTGGGGGAGACTGGGGAGCACTACTGCAGTGCCAGTTATAGGTTATAGCAGGAGCCAGGAGTACATAATATATTATATAGTGAGTGACCACCAGACACACAGTGCAGTTTATTTAATATATCCGTTCTCTGCCTGAAAAAAGCGATACACACAGTGACTCAGTCAGTCACATACCATATCTGTGTGCACTGCTCAGGCTCAGGCCAGTGTGCTGCATCATCTATATATATTATATATCTGTCTGACTGCTCAGCTCACACAGCTTATAATTGTGGGGGAGACTGGGGAGCACTACTGCAGTGCCAGTTATAGGTTATAGCAGGAGCCAGGAGTACATAATATTATATTAAAATTAAACAGTGCACACTTTTGCTGCAGGAGTGCCACTGCCAGTGTGACTAGTGACCAGTGACCTGACCACCAGTATATAATATTAGTAGTATACTATCTCTTTATCAACCAGTCTATATATTAGCAGCAGACACAGTACAGTGCGGTAGTTCACGGCTGTGGCTACCTCTGTGTCGGCACTCGGCAGCCCGTCCATAATTGTATATACCACCTAACCGTGGTTTTTTTTTCTTTCTTTATACATACATACTAGTTACGAGTATAATATCTCTTTATCAACCAGTCTATATTAGCAGCAGACACAGTACAGTGCGGTAGTTCACGACTGTGGCTACCTCTGTGTCGGCACTCGGCAGCCCGTCCATAATTGTATATACCACCTAACCGTGGTTTTTTTTTTCTTTCTTTATACATACATACTAGTTACGAGTATACTATCTCTTTATCAACCAGTCTATATATTAGCAGCAGACACAGTACAGTGCGGTAGTTCACGGCTGTGGCTACCTCTGTGTCGGCACTCGGCAGCCCGTCCATAATTGTATATACCACCTAACCGTGGTTTTTTTTTCTTTCTTTATACATACATACTAGTTACGAGTATACTATCTCTTTATCAACCAGTCTATATTAGCAGCAGACACAGTACAGTGCGGTAGTTCACGGCTGTGGCTACCTCTGTGTCGGCACTCGGCAGCCCGTCCATAATTGTATATACCACCTAACCGTGGTTTTTTTTTCTTTCTTTATACATACATACTAGTTACGAGTATACTATCTCTTTATCAACCAGTCTATATATTAGCAGCAGACACAGTACAGTGCGGTAGTTCACGGCTGTGGCTACCTCTGTGTCGGCACTCGGCAGCCCGTCCATAATTGTATACTAGTATCCAATCCATCCATCTCCATTGTTTACCTAGGTGCCTTTTAGTTGTGCCTATTAAAATATGGAGAACAAAAATGTTGAGGTTCCAAAATTAGGGAAAGATCAAGATCCACTTCCACCTCGTGCTGAAGCTGCTGCCACTAGTCATGGCCGAGACGATGAAATGCCAGCAACGTCGTCTGCCAAGGCCGATGCCCAATGTCATAGTACAAAGCATGTCAAATCCAAAACACCAAATATCAGTAAAAAAAGGACTCCAAAACCTAAAATAAAATTGTCGGAGGAGAAGCGTAAACTTGCCAATATGCCATTTACCACACGGAGTGGCAAGGAACGGCTGAGGCCCTGGCCTATGTTCATGGCTAGTGGTTCAGCTTCACATGAGGATGGAAGCACTCAGCCTCTCGCTAGAAAAATGAAAAGACTCAAGCTGGCAAAAGCAGCACAGCAAAGAACTGTGCATTCTTCGAAATCCCAAATCCACAAGGAGAATCCAATTGTGTCGGTTGCGATGCCTGACCTTCCCAACACTGGACGTGAAGAGCATGCGCCTTCCACCATTTGCACGCCCCCTGCAAGTGCTGGAAGGAGCACCCGCAGTCCAGTTCCTGATAGTCAGATTGAAGATGTCAGTGTTGAAGTACACCAGGATGAGGAGGATATGGGTGTTGCTGGCGCTGGGGAGGAAATTGACCAGGAGGATTCTGATGGTGAGGTGGTTTGTTTAAGTCAGGCACCCGGGGAGACACCTGTTGTCCGTGGGAGGAATATGGCCGTTGACATGCCAGGTGAAAATACCAAAAAAATCAGCTCTTCGGTGTGGAGGTATTTCACCAGAAATGCGGACAACAGGTGTCAAGCCGTGTGTTCCCTTTGTCAAGCTGTAATAAGTAGGGGTAAGGACGTTAACCACCTCGGAACATCCTCCCTTATACGTCACCTGCAGCGCATTCATAATAAGTCAGTGACAAGTTCAAAAACTTTGGGTGACAGCGGAAGCAGTCCACTGACCAGTAAATCCCTTCCTCTTGTAACCAAGCTCACGCAAACCACCCCACCAACTCCCTCAGTGTCAATTTCCTCCTTCCCCAGGAATGCCAATAGTCCTGCAGGCCATGTCACTGGCAATTCTGACGAGTCCTCTCCTGCCTGGGATTCCTCCGATGCATCCTTGCGTGTAACGCCTACTGCTGCTGGCGCTGCTGTTGTTGCCGCTGGGAGTCGATGGTCATCCCAGAGGGGAAGTCGTAAGCCCACTTGTACTACTTCCAGTAAGCAATTGACTGTTCAACAGTCCTTTGCGAGGAAGATGAAATATCACAGCAGTCATCCTACTGCAAAGCGGATAACTGAGTCCTTGACAACTATGTTGGTGTTAGACGTGCGTCCGGTATCCGCCGTTAGTTCACAGGGAACTAGACAATTTATTGAGGCAGTGTGCCCCCGTTACCAAATACCATCTAGGTTCCACTTCTCTAGGCAGGCGATACCGAGAATGTACACGGACGTCAGAAAAAGACTCACCAGTGTCCTAAAAAATGCAGTTGTACCCAATGTCCACTTAACCACGGACATGTGGACAAGTGGAGCAGGGCAGGGTCAGGACTATATGACTGTGACAGCCCACTGGGTAGATGTATGGACTCCCGCCGCAAGAACAGCAGCGGCGGCACCAGTAGCAGCATCTCGCAAACGCCAACTCTTTCCTAGGCAGGCTACGCTTTGTATCACCGCTTTCCAGAATACGCACACAGCTGAAAACCTCTTACGGCAACTGAGGAAGATCATCGCGGAATGGCTTACCCCAATTGGACTCTCCTGTGGATTTGTGGCATCGGACAACGCCAGCAATATTGTGTGTGCATTAAATATGGGCAAATTCCAGCACGTCCCATGTTTTGCACATACCTTGAATTTGGTGGTGCAGAATTTTTTAAAAAATGACAGGGGCGTGCAAGAGATGCTGTCGGTGGCCAGAAAAATTGCGGGACACTTTCGGCGTACAGGCACCATGTACAGAAGACTGGAGCACCACCAAAAACTACTGAACCTGCCCTGCCATCATCTGAAGCAAGAAGTGGTAACGAGGTGGAATTCAACCCTCTATATGCTTCAGAGGTTGGAGGAGCAGCAAAAGGCCATTCAAGCCTATACAATTGAGCACGATATAGGAGGTGGAATGCACCTGTCTCAAGTGCAGTGGAGAATGATTTCAACGTTGTGCAAGGTTCTGATGCCCTTTGAACTTGCCACACGTGAAGTCAGTTCAGACACTGCCAGCCTGAGTCAGGTCATTCCCCTCATCAGGCTTTTGCAGAAGAAGCTGGAGGCATTGAAGAAGGAGCTAAAAGGGAGCGATTCCGCTAGGCATGTGGGACTTGTGGATGCAGCCCTTAATTCGCTTAACAAGGATTCACGGGTGGTCAATCTGTTGAAATCAGAGCACTACATTTTGGCCACCGTGCTCGATCCTAGATTTAAAGCCTACCTTGGATCTCTCTTTCCGGCAGACACAGGTCTGCTGGGGTTGAAAGACCTGCTGGTGACAAAATTGTCAAGTCAAGCGGAACGCGACCTGTCAACATCTCCTCCTTCACATTCTCCCGCAACTGGGGGTGCGAGGATAAGGCTCAGAATTCCGAGCCCACCCGCTGGCGGTGATGCAGGGCAGTCTGGAGCGACTGCTGATGCTGACATCTGGTCCGGACTGAAGAACCTGACAACGATTACGGACATGTCGTCTACTGTCACTGCATATGATTCTCTCAACATTGATAGAATGGTGGAGGATTATATGAGTGACCGCATCCAAGTAGGCACGTCACACAGTCCGTACTTATACTGGCAGGAAAAAGAGGCAATTTGGAGGCCCTTGCACAAACTGGCTTTATTCTACCTAAGTTGCCCTCCCACAAGTGTGTACTCCGAAAGAGTGTTTAGTGCTGCCGCTCACCTTGTCAGCAATCGGCGTACGAGGTTACATCCAGAAAATGTGGAGAAGATGATGTTCATTAAAATGAATTATAATCAATTCCTCCGCGGAGACATTGACCAGCAGCAATTGCCTCCACAAAGTACACAGGGAGCTGAGATGGTGGATTCCAGTGGGGACGAATTGATAATCTGTGAGGAGGGGGATGTACACGGTGATATATCGGAGGGTGAAGATGAGGTGGACATCTTGCCTCTGTAGAGCCAGTTTGTGCAAGGAGAGATTAATGGCTTCTTTTTTGGGGGGGGTCCAAACCAACCCGTCATATCAGTCACAGTCGTGTGGCAGACCCTGTCACTGAAATGATGGGTTGGTTAAAGTGTGCATGTCCTGTTTTGTTTATACAACATAAGGGTGGGTGGGAGGGCCCAAGGACAATTCCATCTTGCACCTCTTTTTTCTTTTCTTTTTCTTTGCATCATGTGCTGATTGGGGAGGGTTTTTTGGAAGGGACATCCTGCGTGACACTGCAGTGCCACTCCTAGATGGGCCCGGTGTTTGTGTCGGCCACTAGGGTCGCTAATCTTACTCACACAGCTACCTCATTGCGCCTCTTTTTTTCTTTGCGTCATGTGCTGTTTGGGGAGGGTTTTTTGGAAGGGACATCCTGCGTGACACTGCAGTGCCACTCCTAGATGGGCCCGGTGTTTGTGTCGGCCACTAGGGTCGCTAATCTTACTCACACAGCTACCTCATTGCGCCTCTTTTTTCTTTGCGTCATGTGCTGTTTGGGGAGGGTTTTTTGGAAGGGCCATCCTGCGTGACACTGCAGTGCCACTCCTAGATGGGCCCGGTGTTTGTGTCGGCCACTAGGGTCGCTTATCTTACTCACACAGCGACCTCGGTGCAAATTTTAGGACTAAAAATAATATTGTGAGGTGTGAGGTATTCAGAATAGACTGAAAATGAGTGTAAATTATGGTTTTTGAGGTTAATAATACTTTGGGATCAAAATGACCCCCAAATTCTATGATTTAAGCTGTTTTTTAGTGTTTTTTGAAAAAAACACCCGAATCCAAAACACACCCGAATCCGACAAAAAAAATTCGGTGAGGTTTTGCCAAAACGCGTTCGAACCCAAAACACGGCCGCGGAACCGAACCCAAAACCAAAACACAAAACCCGAAAAATTTCAGGCGCTCATCTCTAGTATTTACCCTGCACACAAACAATATAACCCACCTAAATCTCTCTGCAAATGTTATATCTGCCCCCCCCCCCCCCCCCCCCATCCCTGCAGTGCACATGGTTTTGCCCACTAGCTAACAAATTTGCTGCATCTGGGAATTACAGCATCTTAATATTTCTTTTTACAGAAGGTTCCGCAAATTAAATTATTTAGTGAAATACTGTAATCATAACAGTTACAGGGATATTGTAGGTAGATTTATTGTTAGTGGATAAATGTAAAAATTAAACCCTTAGGCATAGTTCCCAAATGCTGTCATTGCAATCCAGATTTTAAGGATATCATGCTTGAGCACAGGTGACTTAATTAGAACTTCGGTCAATGTGAATTAACCATTGGACTCAACCATGGTTATCCTTAAAACCCAGGGGTCTATTTAAGATCGATCTTAATCGATGTTGGGCTTCCAGGTTGAAAAAGAAACACACATTTACTAACATTTTAAAATTTATATAAAAAATCATCTGTTCGTAAATGCAGTGCACATGGTTTTGCCCAACTGCTAACAAAAATCCTGCTGCGATCAATTCAGAATTACCCCCCATGGCCCTCATTCCGAGTTGTTCGCTCGCAAGCTGCTTTTAGCAGCATTGCACACGCTAAGCCGCCGCCTACTGGGAGTGAATCTTAGCATCTTAAAATTGCGAACGAAAGATTTGCAATATTGCGATAAGACATCTCTGTGCAGTTTCTGAGTAGCTCGAGACTTACTCTGCCAGTGCGATCAGTTCAGTGCTTGTCGTTCCTGGTTTGACGTCACAAACACACCCAGCGTTCGCCCAGACACTCCTCCGTTTCTCCAGCCATTACCGCGTTTTTCCCAGAAACGGTAGCATTTTTTCCAACACGCCCCTAAAACGGTCTGTTTCCGCCCAGAAACACCCACTTCCTGTCAATCACATTACGATCACCAGAACGATGAAAAAAACGTGAGTAATATTCCTAACTGCATAGCAAATTTACTTGGCGCAGTCGCAGTGCGAACATTGCACATGCGCATTAAGCGGAAAATCGCTGCGATGCGAAGAAAATTACCGAGCGAACAACTCGGAATGACCACCTATATGCACTGCAGGGAAGGCAGATTTAACATGTGCAGAGAGAGTTAGATTTGGGTGTGGTGTGTTCAATCTGCAATCTAATTTGCAGTGTAAAAATAAAGCAGTCAGTATTTACCCTGCACAGAAACAAAATAACTCACCCAAATCTAACTCTTTCTGCACATGTTATATCTGCCTCCCCTGCAGTACACATGGTTTTGCCCAACTGCAAACAAAATTCCTGCTGCGATCAACTTGGAATTACCCCCATCGAATTACCCCCATTTTCACACTGCTCGTGTATATAAGACATAGTTTGGATCGTAATACGCGTTCCAACCGCAAAAACTATGAAGAGGATGGGGGCATATATGCAGGGGCCATCCTGTGCGTGTGCCTACATTTTCTCCGGGTGCCCCGCAGAAAATGCGAATGCCTCTGCCTGTCAATCAGTAGAGGGCGTACCTTCGCAGGTATATCACGATCATGAGCCATGTCTCCCATTTTTGTCATTATAGGTGCTCTGTGAGCTGCTGGCCATGCCCCAGCCCCTCTGTCTCCCGTGAATAGACATTGAGGCTTATTCAGACCAGATCGCTTCAATTTATTTTCACCCAGCGGGCAATCAGGTCTGCACTGCACATGCGTATGCGCCACAATGCGTAAGTGCGACGGTCCGGAGATCACAAGAAGATTGACAAGAAGAGGGTGTTTATGTGGGTGGCAACTGAATGTTTCTAGGGAGTGTCCGGAAAAACACTGGAGGGACCCGGCGTTTTGTGGGAGGATTTGTGACGTCACCTCAATGGCTGAGTAAGTGCTGAGCTGTGCAGCTCTTGTGCACATGTGATCACACACCTGCACAGCAAATTTTCCCTTCCGCTGTAGGCGGCAACTACCTGATTACAGGGATGCAAAAAACACACCCTAGCGATCAGGTCTGAATTACCCACAATGTGCATATTTGCAGAGCAACAAGCTACAGGGAGCCTTCCACCCCCCCCCCTTCCCCATGACTATGGGACACTGCGGCCCCCACAGGGGGGGGGGGGTTGTTTGGGTTAGCTGGACATTCCCAAAAAAAGTGACTGTCCTGCAAAAATTGGTATAGTTGGGAGGTATGTTCAAATACATTTATTGTTTTGCATGCAGGGTAAATACTGGCTTCTTTGACATTTAGCCACAAATGCTGCACATCTGAATTACAGTATTACACTGCAATTAACAGTTATGCTAGGACATTCCCCCTCCCAAATCTACCTCTCTCTGCATGTTACATCTGTCCCACAGTGGCGTGCGGTGAGGTCAGTGGCTAGTGAGGCACTACAGCCATAATTTCCGCCGAATCCTGCCGATGACCCTTAGCCAATGCCCGCTACTGCCTCTGAGCCGATACCCGCTGCCACCGCCAATGGCTTACAAACTCTCCCACAATCAACTGACCCAGCCCTCCACCACTAATTTCTATCTCAGTCCGATGCCGCTAATGCCCGCTGCCTGCCTGCTCATTGTTCTTGTTATATATTATACATTTTTAAAGAAAAAAAAAATGAGTGTTTGGGACTGGGAAGGGTGAGGGAGGAGGACATGAATGCAATTTTGTTGTCCAGGGCTTCCATTAACTTAAAGGAGAAGGGTCTGAATGGGTTAAAAAAAATGCGTGAGGCCCCCCCTCCTTAGTATAACCAGCCTCGGGCTCTTTGAGCCGGTCCTGGTTATTTAAATACTGGGGGAAAAATTGGACATTGGTTCCCCGTATTTAGACAACCAGCACCGGGCTCTTAGAACGGTCCAGGTTCCAAAAATACGTGGGACAAAAGATGTAGGGGTCCCCCATATTTTTAAAACCAGCACCGGGCTCCACTAGCCAGAGAGATAATGCCACAGCCGGGGGACACTTTTATGTAGGTCCCTGCGGCCCTGGCATTACCCCTCCAACTAGTCACCCCTGGCCGGGGTTCCCTGGAGGAGTGGGGACCCCTTAAATCAAGAGGTTCCTCCCCTCGAGGCACCCAAGGGCCAGAGGTGAAGCCCGAGGCTGTCCCCAGCACCCCTGGGTGGTGGGTGCCGGGCTGATAGCCATGTGTGTAAAAAAAGAATATTGTTTTTTTTTTGTGGAACTACAAGGCCCAGCAAGCCTCCCCCGCTTGCTGGTACTTGGAGAACCTCAAGTACCAGCAGGCGGGGAAATAACGGGCTTGCTGGTACCTGTAGTTCTACAACAACAAAAAATACCCAAATAAAAACACAAACACACACAGCGTGACAGTAAAATTATTGAGACAGGCTGTAGCATGTGGGTGCATGTAACCCTATAAAAGTGATGGATTGGGTGACTATTACAATACCCACTGTTGCTGTCTGAAAAATTATGGATTTATAGATTGCTCTGCCGAGACATGTTTTTTTCTAAAATGCACCACAGGTATGGATGGATAGTATACTTGACGACACAGAGGTAGGTAGAGCAGTGGCCTACTGTACCGTACTGCTATATATTATATTATTTATTATTATTATTATCCTTTATTTATATGGCGCCACAAGGGTTCCGCAGTGCCCAATTACAGAGTACATAAACAAATAATCAAACAGGAAAACAGCAACTTACAGTTGACGACAATATAGGACAAGTACAGGGTAAATAAACATAGCTACATCAGCAGATGACACTGGAATAAGTATCAGGTGGCAGAAGACTGCTGGATTTGGTGCAGCTGAAGATTATTAAAGTAAGAAAAGAGTAAGCACATGAGGGAAGAGGGCCCTGCTCGTGAGAGCTTACATTCTAAAAGGGAGGGGTAGACAGACAGGGGTGAGACAGATGGGGTACATAGAGAGCGTGGAACAGAGGTTTAGGATGAGATTTGGCTGGGTTTGATGAAGAAGTGGGTCTTGAGACCCCGTTTGAAGTTTTGTAGAGAGGTGGAGAGTCTGAGGGGGAGAGGTAGGGAATTCCAGAGAAGTGGTGCAGCACATGAAAAATCTTGGAGGTAGGAGTGGGAGGAAGTAATCCGTAGGCAGGAGTCGGTGTGCATTAGCAGAGCGAAGAGGACGGGTGGGAGTGTAAAGCGAGATAAGATCAGAGATGTAGATGGGAGAGGAGTGGGTGAGGGCTTTGTAAGCAAGTGTGAGAAGCTTGAAATGGATTCTGAAAGGGAAGGGGAGCCAGTGAAGGACTAGTAAGAGAGGAGAGGTGGACGTAGTGCGTTTGGTGAGGAAAATGAGCCGGGAAGCAGCATTGAGGATAGATTGGAGTGGAGAGAGGTATTTGTCAGGAATGCCAGTCAGGAAGAGATTACAGCAGTCCAGTCTGGAGATGACCAGTGAGTGGATAAGAGTCTTAGTAGCATCCTGGGTCAGAAAGGGTCTGATCCTGGAAATATTTTTTAGATGAAAACGGCAGGTTTGTGAGAGGTGCTGAATGTGTGGTTTGAAGGAGAGGGAGGAGTCAAGGATTACTCCAAGACAGCGCACTTGGGGGGTAGAGGAGATAGTAGTGCCATCAATAGATAATGAGATTGTAGGAGGTGAGGTTATGCGGGAGGGAGGGAAGATGATCAGCTCGGTCTTAGACATGTTAAGTTTAAGAAAGAGCTGGGACATCCAGGAAGAGATAGCAGAGAGACAGTTGGAGATACGAGTGAGGAGAGTAGGGGAGAGGTCTGGAGAGGAAAGATAGATTTGAGTGTCATCAGCATAGAGATGATATTGGAAACCAAAAGAACTAATGAGCTTACTTAGTGAGGACGTATAGAGAGAGAAGAGAAGAGGACCAAGGACGGAACCTTGGGGTACCCCTACAGTTAGTGGAAGTGAGGGGGAGGTGGAGTCATGAGAGGAGACAGAGAATGAACGGTCAGAAAGGTAGGACGACAACCAAGAGAGGGCTGTGTTACGCAGACCAATGGAGTGAAGGATTTGCAGTAGGAGAGGATGGTCCACAGTGTCAAAAGCAGCAGAGAGATCAAGTAGAATAAGTAGAGAGTAGTGTCCCTTAGATTTAGCAGCATGGAGGTCATTGCATACTTTTGTAAGGGCAGTTTCAGTGGAGTGGAGAGGACGGAAGCCAGACTGGAATGGGTCAAGCAGTGAGTGTGAGGAAAGAAAGGAAGTAAGGCGGTTGTAGACAATAGGCTCAAGGAGTTTGGAGGCAAAAGGGAGGAGAGAGATGGGTCGGTAGTTGGAGAGAGTGTTTGGATCAAGGGTAGGTTTTTTAAGAATAGGAGAGATGAGAGCGTGCTTGAAGGCAGAGGGGACAGTGCCTGATGAGAGGGAGAGATTGAGAAGGTGGGAAAGATGGGAAAAAGCAGAAGAATAGAGGTGGCAAAGGAGGCGGGAGGGGATTGGGTCAAGTGGGGAGGTGGTGAGGGGACAGGAACGAATGAGGGCCATGACTTCCTCTCCAGATGCATGGGAGAAAGATGACAGAGTTGGTGCGAGGGATGGGGAGGGTTCGTAAGGGTTGGGAGAAGGCTGGTTACTGATAGTCTGGTGTGATGTGATGTCCTGATGTATGGAGTCAATTTTGGATGTGAAGTAAGTGGCAAAGTCAAGAGCAGAGAGTGAGGAAGGGAGACGAGGTGGAGGTGGGCAGAGGAGTGAGTTGAGAGTGTCAAAGAGGCGCCGGGGGTTGGAAGACTGGGAGGAGATGAGGTTCTTGAAGTATGACTGTTTAGCAAGAGAAAGGGCAGCACTGAAGGATGAGAGCATAAGTTTGAAATGGAGGAAGTCTGCCTTAGAGCGTGATTTCCTCCAGTGTCGCTCAGCCGTACGTGAGCATTTTTGCAGATATCTGGTGCATTTGGTGTGCCAGGGTTGAGGTGTTAATTTGTGAGGGTGAATAGTGGTTGGTGGAGCAACAGAGTCAAGAGCAGAAGTAAGGGAAGCATTGTATGTGGAAGTGGCTTGTTCAGGGCATGAGAGAGAGAGAATAGGAGAGAGAAGTGAGTCAAACAGGGAGGAAAGGAATGTGGTGTCAATAGCTTCAATGTTACGCTTAGTGATGGTAGCCTTAGGAGGTAGAGATGGGGAAGTCGAGAGAGATAGGTTGAAGGAGAGCAGGTGGTGGTCAGAGAGGGGAAATGGGGAGTTGGAAAAATCAGAAATATCACAGCGGTGAGTGAAGACCAGATCCAGTGAGCTCCCATTCACATGGGAGGGTGAGGAGGTCCACTGGGAGAGACCAAGTGAAGAGGTGAGGTTAAGGAGTTTAGAGGCAGGGGATTGTGTGGGGATGTCAATAGGGATGTTGAAATCGCCTAGGATAATGGTGGGAATGTCAGAAGAGAGGAAGTGAGGAAGCCAGGAAGCAAAGTTGTCGATTAATTTGTAAGCAGTGCCAGGGGGGCGGTAAATGACAGCTACTCTAAGATGGACTGGTTGGAAGAGGCATATGGCGTGGACCTCAAATGTAGAGAATATAAGGGATGGTTCTGGTGGTATGAGTTGGTAGGAGTAACAAGAAGGTAAAAGGACCCCAACACCACCCCCATGGCGACCCCCAGGTCGGGGTGTGTGTGTGAATGTAAGGCTCCCAGCAGAGAGAGCAGCAGCAGAAGTAGTGTCAGAGGGCGTAATCCAAGTTTCAGTAATGGCTAGTAGGTGTAGGGAGTTGGAAATGAAAAGGTCATGAGTGGGGACCAGTTTGTTATAAACAGATCTGGCATTCCAGAGGGCACAGGCTAGGGGGTATGAGTTTGTGGGAGAGATGTGAATTAGATTTTCAGGGTTGCTGTAGCGATGAGGTGGGATTAACTTTGAGGGCAGGGATGATGAGAGAGTATTGATGGTATGGGTGCCTGAGCTAGGAGGGGAAACTGCAGGTGGTGGGCAGGGAGGGAGGTCAGTGTGATGTGGATGGGGGTGTGGGGAGGTGACAGGGAAGGGAGAGAGGGAGCAGGGCTGAGTTGTGGGGTAGCAGGACCATGGGGCAGAGGTGAATGAAAGTGGGGTAACAGGAAAGGTGGGGGAAGGAAACAGAGGGATGGAGGGGAGACAGAGGAGGGGAGAGAGGAGGAGGTGGAGGAGACTAGGGGGGAAGGCTAAAGATACATTATTAGGTAGACACTGAGTGATGTGGGGAGTATAAGAAAACCTTGACATAGTGTTAAGTAGGTAAATAGGTTGAGGGAAAGTGGAAGTAGGAGAGGAGACTGTAAGGCAATCCGAGCAGAAGAATTGCAGAAATGCAGGTGAGAAAAGCAGTGTAGGCTCAAGGGGTGTAGATTTAGTATGAAATGAGTCAAAAGCGTAGATAAAGTGGGTGCAGAAAAGTATTTGGAGTGTAAGAAATGAAAGGATTGTGAGAGGTTTAAGAAGCAATGGTAATTATGTTAGATGTTTTAAGTGTTTGCAGGTAAAATTGCATTGGTGCAGCTGTGCTTAAAAAACAAAATTACAATAATACAGATACAGGCATTTGTAGGTGAAATGGATGGTTTATGAAATGTCCAAGTAAGGTAGTTCTGTGCTATGTAATCAGATGCAACAATCAGGAGGTGAGTGATCTGAGGAGTAAGTGACTCACATTTGTTATTAGTTCTTCAGTTTTCTTTGTTTTGTTAGATTGGTGTGCTTCTGTTTTCCTTCTTTTTCACTTCGATTGAACGCTGATTGAACACTGCTGTTATGTGTCAATTTTATCACGCTTTGATAAAAATGCACGCTTAGATCAATAAATGCACAGCCAAATGGCTTTGCACAGCCTACACCATTGGACTTAAGTAGAAGACTATTACAAGTGAAACCAATAATTGAAATCTGTAACCACACCCCACCCCCTCAAATGCCAGGCAATAAATTACCTTAAAAACAACAACCAGGCATTCCACAAAGATTAAACTGGGTCTATATCATTCAAAACTTTAAAAAAGTACTTCAAAATCACATACTATGCAATAATGTTTCAATTTGCATTACCCAGCAGAATTAGCTTTGCATATATAGATATAGTGCAGCAGAATATATTGGTGGTTGTAGTCAATTGTAATTACCTGTAGGTGACAAGAAGAGAAGAAACGTCAATTCACAATCGATATCAGCTGAAGATAAATTAATGCTGATTGAACACTGCTGTTATGTGTCAATTTTATCACGCTTTGATAAAAATGCACGCTTAGATCAATAAATGCACAGCCAAACGGCTTTGCACAGCCTACACCATTGGACTTAAGTAGAAGACTATTACAAGTGAAACCAATAATTGAAATCTGTAACCACACCCCACCCCCTCAAATGCCAGGCAATAAATTACCGTAAAAACAACAACCAGGCATTCCACAAAGATTAAACTGGGTCTATATCATTCAAAACTTTAAAAAAGTACTTCAAAATCACATACTATGCAATAATGTTTCAATTTGCATAACCCAGCAGAATTAGCTTTGCATATATAGATATAGTGCAGCAGAATATATTGGTGGTTGTAGTCAATTGTAATTACCTGTAGGTGACAAGAAGAGAAGAAACGTCAATTCACAATCAATATCAGCTGAAGATAAATTAACGCTGATTGAACGCTGCTGTTATGTGTCAATTTTATCACGCTTTGATAAAAATGCACGCTTAGATCAATAAATGCACAGCCAAACGGCTTTGCACAGCCTACACCATTGGACTTAAGTAGAAGACTATTACAAGTGAAACCAATAATTGAAATCTGTAACCACACCCCACCCCCTCAAATGCCAGGCAATAAATTAACTTAAAAACAACAACCAGGCATTCCACAAAGATTAAACTGGGTCTAAATTATTCAAAACTTTAAAAAAGTACTTCAAAATCACATACTATGCAATAATGTTTCAATTTGCATTACCCAGCAGAATTAGCTTTGCATATATAGATATAGTGCAGCAGAATATATTGGTGGTTGTAGTCAATTGTAATTACTCAGCAGAATTAGCTTTGCATATATAGATATAGTGCAGCAGAATATATTGGTGGTTGTAGTCAATTGTAATTACCCAGCAGAATTAGCTTTGCAAATATAGATATAGTGCAGCAGAATATATTGGTGGTTGTAGTCAGTTGTAATTACCCAGCAGAATTAGCTTTGCATATATATAGTGCAGCAGAATATATTGGTGGTTGTAGTCAATTGTAATTACCCAGCAGCAGCTCTACTGCACTCAACATCACCAGTGCTCACAATATATATAATGCTATATACTATGCCATAGTGGTGCTTACTATATAACACCTCCTACTGCGTTCCCCCTGGCAATGAGCATGACACCCAGAGAGTGAAACCCCTGGCAATGAGCATGACACCCAGCACGTGAAACTCTTGGCATTGAGCAGTTTTTGTAAAAGTAATTAGAAGCTTTACTGTAGGGCATAGTGTATCACAGATATTGTGGTGAGTGACATAATATGTTCCAAAGGGCATTAATGTGTGGGGCTTAACATGGTGGAAATTACTGTACTTTTTTCCCTGTGATGGCCGAAGTCTGTTGGTGCAGGGTCAAGAACTGGGGTGTAAGGTAGTCTTTGCCTGCAAGGCTACGCCCATTTTATGGAGACCATACCCATTTTTGCGAGGTCACGCCCCCCCATCCCGTCCGGAGCGCTCACGCAAATATAGTTTTTTTTATATATATATATATGGGGGAGGGGCACAATTTTTAATGCCAATGGTGGCGGGGGGCACGCATTTGAAGCCAAATTGTTTAGAAGTACCCCTGCAAGAAAATATCTGCAAATCCAATGTTACCATAAGTGTGGCATATACCTGCGCTTGCTCGCGGGGTGAGAACATCTCCCTAATTGAATTCAGCGATATGAATAGAGGTTGTGCAGCAGCCACAGAAAGGGTTAATCTCTGCAGCTTGTCACTAAATTACATTGTTGCAATTTTAGCTGGGAGCTGCAATAATTACTCTAATATATAACACAGCCAACACTTCTATATTCACACAATATACTGCATGGTGAATATAGAAGTGGTGCTTACTAAACAGCACCTCCTACTGCATTCCACATCACCGCTGGTCACACTCATATCAGGCCCATAATGCTGTATACTATGCCATAGTGGTGCTTACTATATAACACCAGGTGCTGTGCAGTGGTCAAAACACACTAACAGGTCCCATGCTGTTGTTGAACTAAAGGCCTATACACACGATGAGATTCGGTCTATGCTAATAGGTTTAAAAAGGTAACATAAAAGCTACTTTATGTATTTATTCATTAAAGTTTTAAGTTGTATTTTACAACCATACAATGATATGATATATAATGTATCGTATAATCATTACATAATGTTGATGGCATTGAATTGTCTCTGCCTTGACTAGTGGCAGCAGCTTCAGCACTAGGTGGAAGTGGATCTTGATCTTTCCCTATTTTACCCTCCACCTTTTTGTTCTCCATTTTTTAATGTGTGGAATTATATGCCAGTAATATATCTGGAATTAGACGGTGGTAATGTCTGGAATTAGATACCACTAGATAGATACCAGATATCACTGCATACCCTCCAACATTTTACACACAAAAATCGGTACAAATTAGAAAAAGGGGCGTGGTCACGGGTAAAGGGGGTGTGGTCACGCCCCTTTTCCTATACTTTCAATGGAAGTTTGGAGAGCCAAAAATAGGTACAGACCATGAAAAAAAGGTACTGTACCTATTAAAAAGGTACAGTTGGAGAGTATGTCACTGTGACTGGAATGATGACATATGCACAGTGACAGGACACTACCACAGCACCCTACAGCAGCCATATGCGGCACAAGAAACTGGAGTATTAGTAATGTACTGTAGTATACTGAGCACCACAAGACAATGAGCAGTGATACGGAGCACTGATGAGATTACTAGAACTGACACTGAGCAGCCAGATGCAGCACTGGACTATTAGTAATGTTCTGTAGTATACTGAGCACCACAATGCAGCACAAAACAATGAGCAGTGATACTGAGCACTGATGAGGATACTAGAACTGACACTGAGCAGCAAGATGCAGCACTGGACTATTAGTAATGTACTCTAGTATACTGAGCACCACAATGCAGCACAAGACAATGAGCAGTGATACTGAGCACTGATGAGGATACTACTGAGAACTGACACTGAGCAGGAGAGACACACTACAATTTCATCTTGCGCCTCTTTTTTTATTTATCTTTGCATCATGTGCTGTTTGGGGCCGTTTTTTTAAGTGCCATCCTGTCTGACACTGCAGTGCCACTCCTAGATGGGCCAGGTGTTTGTGCTGCCCACTTGGGTCGCTTAGCTTAGTCATCCAGGGACCTTGGTGCAAATTTTAGGACTAAAAATAATATTGGGAGGTGTGAGGTGTTCAGAATAGACTGGAAAGGAGTAGAAATTATGGTTATTGAGCTTAATACTATAGGATCAAAATTACCCCCAAATTCTATGATTTTAGCTGTTTGAGGTTTTAAAAAAAAATCACCCGAATCCAAAACCCGAAAGGGTGGTTTTGCCAAAACGCGTCCGTATCCAAAATACAACTGCGGATCCGAAACCAAAACCAAAACATGAAACACGAAAAATGCCCGCTGCACATCTCTAGTTAGGGGAGAAGCATGTAGCCTTGTAGACTATGCACAGCTATATCTAGAAAAATATACGATCTAATCTTTAACCAACCAATGCAAGAAAGTATTTAATGTGAAAATACGAAACACTAGACTAATTGGAGGTGCGCCCTAAAGCAAATTACAATGTTAGGATTAGGGGGTTCGGAAAGACCTCTAGTGTATACACTACTATATACATTTTAAGATAGGAAGGTACAAATTACATATTCACATTGCATTTATAAGCTGGATTCAAATGTCCCTTTCCTCCCTCAATCGTGCCCGTCAGCAGCTATTCTAATGTTGCTGCCAACGGGTGCGACATGTTTATTTCAGCTCGCTACCCCCAGGGGAAACAAGCTGAAATGTGTGCAAAGAGACCCATTTGGGCAACCAAACGGTGTCTTTTCACGATCGCGCCCATTACTTTATTTAGGTTTAGGTGCTTTGTGCACCTAAACCAGAGTGTAATGGGCGCAATAATTGAGGGCATTTGAATTTCCCTTATATGTGTGTGTGTGATATACACACAGACACACATACTGTATTTCTTTATATAATGGACACCTCAGTTTCTATTCATTCATGTCCTGCCCCCTACTCTGTCAGACCCCTTCCCCTCTACTTTTCTGACCCCAAACGCCACTCATTCTTGTTGAGTGCTGGTGGGCCCATTCAGAATTTTGCTATGGGGCCCACAAAGGTCTAGTTACGCCACTGGGCAGGGTTATAGAGGAGGCGGTGCAAGGCATCCTGGGAACAGTCAAAGCTTTAGCCTGTTGGTGCCTTGGATCAACATCCAACTCTACACCCCGATGTTAGTGTAGTGCCTTTTGGGGTTAAGGTTTTACAGAAAGTTACAGGTTTTTTTAATTTAGTAAAATATGCCCCATTTTAAAGATAGGGCATTTAAATTTGTTGCACCTGTGCAGTACATAGCAGCCTGCAGGGCATGTACAGTGGCTTCATTTGGGTGCACATACATTGCCGGCTCCTGGTCGCAAACTGAAATTATTGTGTGTAAGTGGAATTAGCGGTGTTTATGTCATACAGGGGGGTGGGGGAGGTTTGTGGTTGGCGGGGGGCACGCTGTGCGATTATTATCCTGCATCTATACATACATGCGCTAACACCTGGACATACACTGATGTACCCACACCTAATATCCATACATACACGCCCTGACACCTGGACATACACCAACATTCCCACACCTGCATCTCTACATACACATGCTGACACCTGGACATACACCAACATACAAGCACCTGCATCTATATATACACGCGCTGACAAATGGACATACACCGACGTACCCACACTTGCATCTATACATACATGCACTGACATCTGGACATACAAGCACCTGCATCTATACATACACGCGCTGACACCTGAACCTACACTGACGTTCCCACACCTGCATCTATACATACACATTCTGACACCTGGACATACACAGACGTACCCACACCTGCATCTATACATACACGCGTTGACACCTGGACGTACACTGACGTACACACACCTACATCTATATATGCATGGATGCAAATGTGGGTACGTCTGTATACGTCCAGTTGTTAGCATGTGTATGTATAGATGTTAGGTGTGGGTACATCAGTGTATGTCCAGGTGTCAGCACATGTATGTATAGATTCACATGTGGGTACGTTGGTGTACGTTTAGGGGTCAGCGTGTTTATGTATAGATGTTGGTGTGTGTATGTCAGTGTACGTACAGATATAGGTGTGTGTATGTATGTATGTATATGTATAGAGGAAGGTGTGATACATACATATAACACATACATGATAGATACATACATATATCACACACACGATAGATAGATAGATAGATAGATAGATAGAACACATACATACAAGATAGATACATACATACATACATACATACATGATAGATACATATATACACACACATACGATAGATAGATAGATAGATAGATAGATACATATATATATATATATATATATATCACAAACATATATGATTCATACATATATCACACACACATACATGATACATACATGAGAAAGACCTGGGATGGTGATGAGGCCCGGGCCCCCTACTTATGTTGCGTTGAGGAAGGCAGTGTTCCAGGGCGGATGCCAGTCGGGGAGAGCGCCGCGCAGCCCGGGAAAAATACTGCTGAGGAGCTACATCTGGAAGAGCCCCAGGGAGGGAGAGTGTCACATGCCCCATCCTGCGCGGCACACTCTGCAGGCCTGCACATGGGAAGGGAGGTCTCTGGCCACACATACTCACCCTGCTGCTGAAGCCCCGCTGCTGTCCTCATCAGCGCTCTCCAGCGGGGAGCGGGGCCAGGATGAACCTCAACCTGTGAGAACTATCTTCATGATCAAGAGATCTCATATGCAAGATAAGTATGTGTTGGGAAAGGGCTGGGGAGGGCGGCTGCTCGGGCACACCCTCGTCAAGTTAAGGAGATTTAACTGAGGAAGCACAAGGGAACTCTCGTCTGGGGACAACAACTGCAGGGAGACCACATCTTTTCAGATGAACATGGGAGGGCGGAAGGCTGCCTAATACTGAAGCACCCTCAGACATTAAACCATATGCAACAACTATTGCAAGCATTCCTGGGGGAAGGTCTGCAGCAGACGGATTTGCATTCGGTGATGTCATCCAAGCAGTGGGCCAAAGTTGGCTGGAACCCTCATCTGTATATGAAAAGAGAAAAGGGGCATGCGGGGCATGGCGGTCTTTTGCGGCGCTTGGATAACCCCAAGTTTGCATTAAACACCCCCACCCTCCTTCGGTGTGGGGCTCATGTTGGCCATGCCCAAGCCCCTGAAGCATTCAAGCTGATTTCTTGCAGCAGCTGGGCACTGTAACAGCTTCAGAGCTGCTCTACAAGACAAGTAAAAGGGTGTGGGCCCTGCAGCACCACCGGTAGTTTGCATACACACATATATAGGACAGCATCTCTTATATGCCCCAGGGTCAATAAAATAGTATCCTTGTCTAGGCTATCCATCCCCTCAGATAAGGCATTTGTCCATGCCGCTACAGCACTACACACCCAGGTCGACGCAATTGCCGGTCTAAGTAAGGTACCTGAATGTGTATAAATGGACTTCAGGGTAATCTCCTGTTTGCGGTCAGCACACTCTTTGAGGGTAGCCGTATCCTGGGACGGGAGGGCTACCTTCTTGGATAAGCGTGTTAATGCTTTGTCCACCCTAGGGGAGGATTCCCATCGTAACCTATCCGTTGATGGGGAAGGATACGCCATAAGAATCCTTTTGGAAATCTGCAGTCTTTTATCTGGAGATTTCCAAGCTTTTTCACATAACTCGTTCAGCTCGTGTGAGGGGGGAAAGGTTACCTCAGGCTTCTTTCCCTTGTACATATGTACCCTCTTGTCAGCGACAGGGGGTTACTCTGTGATGTGCAAAACATCTTTTATTGCCATAATCATAAATCGAATGGATTTTGCCAATTTTGGCTGTAACTTTGCATCATCGTAATCGACACTGGAGTCAGAATCCGTGTCGGTATCCGTGTCAACAAACTGGGATAGTGGGCGCTTATGAGACCCTGACAGTCCCTGCAACATAGGATCAGGCATGGGTTGAGACCCTGACTGTCCCAAAGCTTCTGCCTTGTCTAATCTTTTGTGCAATGAGTTTACACTAGCATTTAAAACATTCCACATATCCATCCAATCAGCTGTCGGCGGAGACACCACATTCATTTGCTCCCGCTCCTCTCTAATATAGCCTTCTTCCTCAGACATGTCGACACACGTGTACCGACACACCACACACACAGGGAATGCTTTTTCTGAAGACAGTTTCCCCACAAGGCCCTTTGGAGAGACAGAGAGAGAGTATGCCAGCACACACCCCAGCGCTATATAACCCAGGAATAAAACAGTAACTTAATGTTTGCCCAGTAGTGCTGCTGTATGTAATTTGCGAATTATGTGCACCCCCCCCTCTTTTCAACCCTCTTGTCTAACGTGGTATAAGCAGGGTAGAGTCCGGGGAGCTTCCTCTCAGCGGTGCTGTGGAGAAAAAATGGCGCTGGTGAGTGCTGAGGGAGAAGCCCCGCCCCCTCGGAGGCGGGCTTCTGTCCCGCTTAAACTGTAAAATTGGTGGGGGCTCATACATATATACAGTGCCCAGCTGTATATATGTTATATTTTTGCGAAAGAGGTTTATATTGCTGCCCAGGGCGCCCCCCCCTGCGCCCTGCACCCTTACAGTGACCGGAGTATGTGAGGTGTATGGGAGCAAAGGCACACAGCTGCAGTGCTGTGCGTTACCTCAGTGAAGATCATGAAGTCTTCTGCCGCCTCTGAAGTCTTCTTTTCTTCTCATACTCACCCGGCTTCTATCTTCCGGCTCTGCGAGGGGGACGGAGGCGCGGCTCTGGGACGGACGGCGAGGGTGAGATCCTGCGTACCAATCCCTCTGGAGCTAATGGTGTCCAGTAGCCTAAGAAGCAGGACCTTGCAACTCAGAGAGTAGGGCTGCTACTCTCCCCTCAGTCCCTCGATGAGGGAGTCTGTTGCCAGCAGTGCTCCCTGAAAATTAAAAACCTAACAAAATACTTTCTGTCAGAAAGCTCAGGAGAGCTCCTGAAAAGCACCCAGTCTCCACTGGGCACAGTATCAAACTGAGGTCTGGAGGAGGGGCATAGAGGGAGGAGCCAGTGCACACCCAGAACAAAAGTCTTTCTTAAAGTGCCCATGTCTCCTGCGGAGCCCGTCTATCCCCATGGTCCTTACGGAGTCCCCAGCATCCTCTAGGACTTTAGAGAAAATAGGATTTTAATACCTACTGGTAAATCCTTTTCTCTTAGTCCGTAGAGGATGCTGGGCACCCGTCCCAGTGCGTACTGTGTCTGCAGTTATTAAATGGCCCTTAACTCCAGAACATTTATGTGGAGACAACTTTCCTGACTTGACCATCTTCCTTGGATGTTTTCCCCCTGTGTGACTGCTCCCCAGCCTCGGAGGGTTGCATCCGTGGTCCCTGGGATCCCGTCCTGGATCCCAAACCATCGCCCCTCTAGGTGGTGAGAACTGTGCAGCCACCAATGGAGTGAGATTCTGGTCTTGGAAGACAGGATTATCCTCCGGTGCATGTGTAGGTGGGATCCGGACCACTTG
The DNA here is from genome assembly GCF_028390025.1 of Pseudophryne corroboree. Classification (NCBI taxonomy): domain Eukaryota; kingdom Metazoa; phylum Chordata; class Amphibia; order Anura; family Myobatrachidae; genus Pseudophryne; species Pseudophryne corroboree. The sequence continues at coordinate 196,042 of NW_026970418.1, read as the reverse complement.
TCCAACAGGTCCCACTGGAACACTCTGGCATGGAGCCTGCCAAACTGAATGGCCTCGTAGGCCGCAACCATCTTCCCCAGCAACCGAATGCATTGATGGATTAACACTCTTGCTGGTTTCAGAATTTGTTTGACCAGACTCTGGATCTCCAGAGCCATTCCACTAGAAGAAAACCTCTTCTGTGTCCAGTATCACTCCCAAAAACAACAACCGCGTCATTAGGACCAACTGCGATTTTGGCAAGTTTAGGAGCCAACCATGTTGTTAAAGAACTGTCAGGGAGAGTCGATGTTTTGCACCAACTGGTACCTGGATCTCGCCTTTATCAGGAGATCATCCAAGTACGGGATAATTGTGACTCCTTGCTTGCGAAGGAGAACCATCATTTCCGCCATCACCCTGGTGAAAATCCTCGGAGCCGTGGACAGACCAAACGGCAACGTCTGAAATTGGTAATGACAATCCTGAATTGCAAACCTCAGGTAGCTTGATGCAGTGGCTAAATGGGAACATGTTAGTAGGCATCCTTTATGTCTACCAAAACCATGAAATCTCCTTTATCCCCCGGACTGGAGATCACTACCCTGAGAGATTCCATCTTGAAATTGAATTTCTTTAGGTAGAAATTAAGGGATTTCAGATTTCAGATTGGTCTGACTGAGCCGTCCGGCTTCGGGACCACGAAGAGGCTTGAATAAAAACCTTCTCCCTGCTGACTAAGGCTGATTTGAACAATCGGTGAGGGGGAACTTCTTGAAACCCCAGTTTGTACCCTTGGGACACTATTTGTAAAACCCACGAGTCCAGGTCCGAATGAATCCAGAACTGACTGAAGAGTTTTAGACGTGCCCCCCAGTGGCGGAACTAGCGAGCAGTGGGCCCATGTGCGACAAAATGGCTTGGGCCCCGTCCCCCCATCCAAGTCCACCCCCTCACCCCTGGAGAGGATCTGGTGAGGGGGGCCTGCTCAGGGAAGTGGATACCTAGCAACAGTGCCGTAACTAGACATTTTAGCAGTGTGTGCAAGAAACGGCATTGGAGCCCCACCCCTGCATGCAAAACAGGGGCAGTGCGCGCCGTAGGCGCGCGCAAAAAAACATAGTGGCGTGGCTTCGTGGTTAAGGGGTGTGGCCACAAAATAATACCAATTCATAAAACGGTGCACAGTAGTCTCCATTATTCAAATTACGCCGCACAGTAGCACCACTACACCAGGTAGAGACCCTTTTACACCTTATGGCGGACAGATTCCTCTTTTTACACATTACAGCAGACAGCGTCCTCTTTTTACACATTACAGCAGACAGCGTCCCCTTTTTACACATTACGGCAGACAGCATCCCCCTTTTTTACACAACGGCAGACAGCGTGCCCTTGTTACACATAGCGGCAGACAGCGTATATTTTTTTCACATAACGGCAGACAGCCTGCCCTTGTTAAACATAGCGGCAGACAGCGTACACTTTTTACACATAACGGCAGACAGCCTGCCCTTGTTAAACATAGCGGCAGACCGCGTACACTTTTTTCACATAACAGCAGTCAGCCTGCCCTTGTTACACATAATGGCAGACATCGTACACTTTTTACACATTACAGCAGACAGCTTGCCCTTGTTACACATTACAGCAGACAGCTTGCCCTTGTTACACATTATGGCAGACAGCGTGCCCTTGTTACACATTACGGCAGACAGCATCCCCCTTGTTACACATTACAGCAGGCAGATTCCCCCTTGTTACACATTGCGGCAAGCAGATTCCCCCTTTTTACACATTGCGGCAAGCAGCTTCCCCCTTTTTACACATTGCGGCAGGCAGATTCCCCCTTTTTACACATTGCGGCAGGCAGTCCCCCTTTTTACACATAGCTGCAGGCAGATTCCCCCTTTTTACACATAGCGGCAGGCAGATTCCCCCTTTTTACACATTGCGGCAGGCAGTCCCCCTTTTTACACATAGCTGCAGGCAGATTCCCCCTTTTAACACATAGCTGCAGGCAGATTCCCCCCTTTTACACATAGCTGCAGGCAGATTCCCCCTTTTTACACATAGCGGCAGGCAGATTCCCCCTTTTTACACATAGCGGCAGGCAGATTCCCCCTTTTTACACATAGCGGCAGGCAGATTCCCCCTTTTTACACATAGCGGCAGGCAGTCCCAAGAAAGAAAGAGAAGAAAGAAAGAAAGAAAGAAAGAAAGAAAGAAAGAAAGAAAGAAAGAAAGAAAGAAAGAAAGAAAGAAAGAAAGAAAGAAAGAAAGAAAGAAAGAAAGAAGAATTATACTTACCCTCTCCGCTGGCTCAGGCTCCTCGTGCAGCTTGACGATTCCCGGGCAGTAGAGAAGGTGGAGGAGGGAGGTGGAGGAGGGAGCCGCAGCAGCGCTGTGTTATTGGTGGAGGCGCTGCTGCTGCTGCCCCTCTGCTTCACTATAGGCTGTTCTCGGAAGACAGCCTATAGTGAAGCAGAGGGGCAGCAGCAGCGCCTCCACCAGTAACAAAGCGCTGCTGCGGCTCCTTCCTTCACCTCCCTCCTCCTCCTCCTCCCCCCCGTGCCGCTGCTCCTCTCATCTCCAAGCGACCCTCCTCCCTCTTCGTGTGTTACAGAGGCGGCAGCGTGTCTGGTGCTGCGGCTGCTGCCCGTAGTGCCCTGGCCTGATCTGTTCGTTACGACGGGCGGGCGGCGGGAGTCGCAGGACGCAGACCCGACGGGAGCGCTGGTGTGCGGCTGCGGCATGATACAATGAGTCATTGTGACTCATTGTAATGCCGGCGGCTGTGGGCCCTTGAGTGCGGCGGGGCCCCAGTGCAATGCACTGCCTGCCCTGCCAGTAGTTCCGCCCCTGGTGCCCCCCACTGGTGTGGGCTCCTGCAAGAGAGCCCCAGCGTCATGCAGTGGATTTGGCAGAAGCAGAGGACTCTGCTCCTGCGATCTTGAAGAGGCTTCTTGGAGTCAGCATCAGCATTCCCTTGGTGAATCCACAATGCCCTCCTATCCGAGACTGCCATGAAATTGGCCCGTGAGCACTTGTGCCCGGTGTAGGATTTTTAAATATGTGTAGTTTACTGTATGCAAGGGTTTAAAACCTTTTAGGAACTGAGATCTAAGGTGTATTACATGTAGTTTAAAAAAAACAAAAAAGGTTTATTTTATGGCAGTAGTTTCCAAACTGGGGTTCTTGCACTGGTAGCATAGTTTGGTGGTCCAGGACCAATTAAAATTATTTATACTTTATTAAATTGGCAAAACCATTCCCTCACAACATAACTGAACCTGAGGATGACATGCTATAAACACAATTTACTTAATTTTATATTTTTTTCTGAATTTCTCAATAAAAAAAACTTTGGCCTAGGGGTGCCGTGAAACAAATTTTGATACTATTTATTTATATAGTGCTCTTTCTCCAACAGGACTCAAGGCGCTTGAGATATGGCTTCTGGAACTGAACACAGGATTCTAAATGTGGCTGTACCAAGGACCTATACAGTGGCATTACAGGTTGAGTATCCCTTATCCAAAATGCTTGGGACCAGAGGAATTTTGGATATCGGATTTTTCTGTATTTTGGAATAATTGCATACCATAACGAGATATTATGGTGATGGGACCTAAATCTAAGCACAGAATGCATTTATGTTTCATATATACCATATACACACAGCCTGAAGGTCATTTTAGCCAATATTTTTTATAACTTTGTGCATTAAACAAAGTGTGTGTACATTCACAGAATTCATTTATGTGTCATATACACCTTATACACACAGTCTGAAGTTCATTTAATACAATATTTTTAATAACTTTGAGTATTAAACAAAGTTTGTGTACACTGAGCCATCAAAAAACAAAGGTTTCACTATCTCAGTCTCACTCAAAAAAGTCCGTATTTCAGAATATTCCGTATTTCGGAATATTTGGATATGGGATACTCAACCTGTATTACTTTTTTCTGCTACTGGTTCTTTACCTATGCAAACAAACATCTGACTTGCCTTTCCTATTGCTTTGTTACATTGCTCACCTGAAATAGTAATACTTAGATAGCTTTCCTCTTGCCATTATAATGCCCTTAATATTATAGTTAGCCTTTGTATTTTTGAGACGTGTATGATTTTGCATTTTTTGGCATTAAATGTTGCCATGTTCTTGACCATTCCTCTAGTCCAGGGGCGGAACTGCCAGAGACAACGGAGTCAGTTGCCGCCGGGCTCCAGCCCTAAAGGGGCTTCCTCCATTGCCCTCCGGCTGTTACGTGCCCTTCCTACTAAATAGACAAAGGCGCTACCAGCAGGGTCTCGCAGTTTGTACATTCCATGCCGTAACACCCTTCTTTCCACCTTTTTCAAGACCCAGCCCAGCAGCCTCGCAGCTGCCACCACCGCTAGCTGCAGCACTGCCAGCGGTGGGGTGCCCCTGCTTCTTCTCACACCACAGATAGCTGGGCAGCACTGCAACTGCCTGCCTGATTGCTCCGCCCCCTTCCGGCTCCCAAGCACCTCTGCTGCCCAGTGATCCAGGAGCCTGCTGCTAGGAAGAAGTGGCCGAGCTAGCTAGAGAATTCTGTTTGGAGCTCACCTTGTACTTTGTGAAGAAATAATCAGCATTGTGGCTGAGCAGATACATGTAGTGTGTGGCTGCAAACTGCATGGATCTGCTGCGTTGTAATGCTGATACTTTTTTTTTCAAAGTACCAATAGCTTCATATAATGTTCACAATTTTTATGCAGGATCAAATAGCTCAATAGGTAGGGTGTTTGATTAGAATTCAACAGGTTATAGGTTTGAATCCTGGGTATGGTAGTTTGAGATGTGTTATTTAATAAAGTATGTTGTTCTGACTGCCGGCATCCTATCACCTGGGATATCATACTAAATAAATGGAGTTGATCAATTTTTTTTTAATTTTTTTTTAAACTAGGGACAATTTCCAGATACTTTTCTTTATAACTGAGATTGCCCCCTGGAACTTCACATCAGTTGACAACTATGCATGAGTGGGCAGTGCTTGCTCTGGATCTGCCCACCCATTTATGTGCCGTCATAAAAGAAAGCACAACTGACAGTTATCCTGGGCGTACACTACACAATTATCTGTCAGGCTATCTATCCAGTCTGGATGGATGGAATGAAAATCTGGTAATGTATAGGAGCAAATGTCAATTAACCATTTGCTCCCAAACACTAGAAAAGTGGTCAAAAATGGTCATTACACAAATTGGTTAAACCCAAAATTTAACCAATTTGTTTAGGGGACCATTTTTGTCCATTTTCTAGTGTTTGAGAGTAAATCGTTGATGGTCATTTGCTCACATAGATAACCGGATTTCTATGCCAACCAGCCAGTGTTGGAGATATGGTCTGCCAGATTACATAATGCATACCAGAGCCATAACTAAACTTTTTGGTGCCCTGTGACAGATAATTATATGGCCCCCCCCTCCCCATTTTTGCAATATGGACAAAAGGCGCATGCCTTGTGGGGAAGGGGCATAACAAGATTGGTCTCAGAGAAAGCACATGAGATATGAAGATATATCTAGTATACTTGACACTCAATGGTTTGTGGTATTGCCGGGGTGCCCTCCTTAAATGCATATACAGTCACACATGGCGTGTTTGTGCAAATGGCATATCAGCAGTCAGCACTAACTGGTGACATGCCATTTGTACAAGTAAGCCATGTGTGACTAATATATAAACATACTTTATTAAATAACACCTCAAACTATCATACCCAGGATTCAAACCTATAACCTGTTGAATTCTAATCAAATACCCTACCCATTGAGCTACTTGATCCTGCATCTATTCTAACCTCCAAAAACAGATTCAGTTGCATTTTCCAGCCTGTTTTGTTTGCGCCTTTGCAAATGTCTTACATCGACAAACTTATTTAGTACTATTTTGCAAATAGGGTTACATTGTCGCAACATTGTGTTCCCTAATTGCTTGATTTTTTTAAATGCAACAATTGATAAAGACACCTGATAATTGCTCTGTGGAGTCTTATTTTGTGTCTACTTCTTATCTACATTTAATTCCCTACCTCTAATCAAGGCATTTTTAAATGCTGGGGGCTGCCAGGACGTGAGGCCTACCTAGACTTTAGATCTGAATTTGAATGTACTTGTGAACTAACTTAATTTCCTACTTCTAAATTCATTCCTAAATTCACTACTTACATTAATCCTGTAGTTGGGCATTTTGAGCCTTCAATTGTGGGCATTGTTTTGTGTCCAGACCAGCAGCTGGTGGTGTGCATTTGCTGGAAAGGCATCGAAGACCTCCGATATGCTGCATCTCCTGATGTGTGTCTCCCTCAAGTGGCTGTCAGCAAATGCATGCTAGACACCCCATTCCAAGCTGATTGTGACATCACGGAACATGCATCATAGAACAGGCATGCTAGAATATGGGTCTTCAACCTGCGACCCTCCAGCTGCTGTGGAACTACATATACCAGCATGCCCTGCCTCAGTTTTAGCATACCTTAATAGCAAAACTGTGGCAGGGCATGCTGGGATGTGTAGTTTCACAGCAGCTGGAGGGCCACAGGATGAAGACCCATGTGCTAGAGCCAAGCCGCAGGTACATTGAATGCTAGCAAGCTGAATGTTTAAATCATTTTTGTTCCGCAGCATTCCAATGCGGAAGATTCCATGGAACCAGAGATTATTCCATTGAGAAGGACATGCTGCCTGGATGACTGCACTGTGCAAATTAAATCACGGAGCCAGTTGGCTTGTGGGTGGCTCTGGTGACTGGGTGGTTGGGTGGGCGGTGTGTCGGAGGTGGAGCACATGCAAATGCATGTGTATCATCCAGCTAGTGAGAGTGAAAACTCATGCAGGAGTGTGCCTGCTTGTCAGTGGGTTATGCACCTTGCCAGGCGTCAAATCTACATGGAGCAGCTGGAGGGGACAAGAGCAGGTTTGCAAAATATAGATAGAAGAGCATATATGCTGGCGCATTCTCCATGATTGTGTCAGCTTATGTTTTGGTGCACTGCACTTTCCTTCACTAAGTTTTAGCCATTTTGGTTAAACGCAAGTGTAGTTGCTTCTCGCCCTTTTGGCTGTGATCTTGTATCGTGGTTGAAGAGTCTGCTGGAGGGATTGTTTTCTTCATTGGCGAGAGACTGAAGATATTCCAGGATGGAAGGCTTGGGTACACTATCCGTTTTTCAGTTGTGGAAGAGTTGAAAGACCGGATTGGACTACATTCTATAGTAAAGGATATCTTTGTATTTATTAATCCTCCCTTTATATGTGTCTGTCTTTCAATAAAGCTTCGGGCTTGTGATTCCCTCACCCTCTTACACTCCACACCCATAGCCTTATTAACTGTTGTATTATTGTATTGTTTAAATGTATAGTGCAGTTCATGATTTATAGTGTAGGCTGGCCTGTGCTGTAGTTCTTGAACTGTACTATACCGACAGCATTTGTATTGTGTTTTGGCTGTGCTGCAACACGGTACTTATGTGTGTAATGTTTATGTATGTTTTTTTGCTTCTTTATGTCAATAAAGACTGCTTTTTCAATCCAATATCTGAAAACAATCAATGTTTATCTTTGATGGCAATAGAAGTGGTATGATATTTGCTGCTTTTTAAAGGCAATATCTGATATGTCCCCTATCTGGGAACCATATATTAAATGGCTTTTCAGAAAAGGGAGATGGGAGAAGAGCTTTCAGTACTTGTAGGACCGATGCTCATTTCCTATTCTAGCCTCCAAAAACAGATTCAGTTGCATTTTCCAGCGTGTTTTGGATGCGCCTTTGCAAATGTCTTACATCGACAAACTTATTTAGTACTATTTTGCAAATAGGGTTACATTGTTGCAACATTGTGTTCCCTAATTGCTTGATTTTTTAAATGCAACAATTGATAAAGACACCAGATAACTGCTCTGTGGAGTCTTATTTTGTGTCTACTTCTTATCTACATTTAATTCTCTACCTCTAATCAAGGCATTTTTAAATGCTGGGGGCTGCCAGGACGTGAGGCCTACCTAGACTTTAGATCTGAATTTGAATGTACTTGTGAACTAACTTAATTTCCTACTTCTAAATTCATTCCTAAATTCACTACTTACATGAATCCTGTAGTTGGGCATTTTGGGACTTCGATTGTGGGCATTGTTTTGTGTCCAGACCAGCAGCAGGTGGTGTGCATTTGCTGGAAAGGCATCGAAGACCTCCGATATGCTGCATCTCCTGATGTGTGTCTCCCTCAAGTGTCTGTCAGCAAATGCCTGCTAGACACCCCATTCCAAGCTGATTGTGACATCACGGTACATGCATCATAGAACAGGCATGCTAGAACATGGGTCTTCAACCTGCGACCCTCCAGCTGCTGTGGAACTACACATCCCAGCATGCCCTGCCTCAGTTTTAGCATACCCTAATAGCAAAACTGTGGCAGGGCATGCTGGGATGTGTAGTTTCACAGCAGCTGGAGGGCCACAGGATGAACACCCATGTGCTAGAGCCAAGCCGCAGGTACATTGAATGCTAGCAAGCTGAATATTTAAATCCTTTTTGTTCCGCAGCATTCCAATGTGGAAGATTCCATGGAACCAGAGATCCTTCCATTGAGAAGGACATGCTGCCTGGATGACAACACTGTGCAAATTAAATCACGGAGCCAGTTGGCTTGTGGGTGGCTCTGGTGACTGGGTGGTTGGGTGGGTGGTGTGTCGGAAGTGGAGCACATGCAAATGATTGTGTATCATCCAGCTAGTGAGAGAGAAAACTCATGCAGGAGTGTGCCTGCTTGTCAGTGGGTTATGCACCTTGCCAGACGTCAAATCTACATAGAGCAGCTGGAGGGGACAAGAGCAGGTTTGCAAAATATAGATAGAAGAGCATATATGCTGGCACATTCTCCATGATTGTGTCAGCTTATGTTTTGGTGCACTGCACTTTCCTCCACTAAGTTTTAGCCAATTTTGTTAAGCTCAAGTGTAGTTGCTTCTCGGCCTTTTGGCTGCGATCTTGTATCGTGGTTGAAGGGTCTGCTGGAGGGAGGGATTGTTTTCTTCATTGGCGAAAGACCAAAGATATTCCAGGATGGAAGGCTTGGGAACACTATCCGTTTTTCAGTTGTGGAAGAGCACAGAGGTCGGATTGGACTACATTCTATAGTAAAGGATACCTTTCTATTTATTGCCCCTCCCCTTATATGTGTCTGTGTTACAATAAAGCTTCGGTCTTGTGATTCCCTCACCCTCTTACACTCCACACACATAGCCTTATTAACTGTTGTATTATTGTATAGTTTAAATGTATAGTGCAGTTCATGATTTATAGTGTAGGCTGGCCTGTGCTGTAGTTCTTGAACTGTACTATACCGACAGCATTTGTATTGTGTTTTGGCTGTGCTGCAACACAGTACTTATGTGTGTAATGTTTATGTATGTTTTTTTGCTTCTTTATGTCAATAAAGACTGCTTTTTCAATCCAATATCTGAAAACAATCAATGTTTATCTTTGATGGCAATAGAAGTGGTATGATATTTGCTGCTTTTGAAAGGCAATATCTGATATGTCCCCTATCTGGGAACCATATATTAAATGGCTTTTCAGAAAAGGAAGATGGTAGAAGAGCTTTCAGTACTTGTTGGACCGATGCACATTTCCTATTCTAGCCTCCAAAAACAGATTCAGTTGCATTTTCCAGTGTGTTTTAAATGCGCCTTTGCAAATGTCTTACATCGACAAACTTATTTAGTACTATTTTGCAAATAGGGTTACATTGTTGCAACATTGTGTTCCCTAATTGCTTGAGTTTTTAAATGCAACAATTGATAAAGACACCTGATAACTGCTCTGTGGAGTCTTATTTTGCGTCTACTTCTTATCTCCATTTAATTCCCTACCTCTAATCAAGGCATTTTTAAATGCTGGGGGCTGCCAGGACGTGAGGCCTACCTAGACTTTAGATCTGAATTTGAATGTACTTGTGAACTAACTTAATTTCCTACTTCTAAATTCATTCCTAAATTCACTACTTACATGAATCCTGTAGTTGGGCATTTTGGGACTTCGATTGTGGGCATTGTTTTGTGTCCAGACCAGCAGCAGGTGGTGTGCATTTGCTGGAAAGGCATCGAAGACCTCCGATATGCTGCATCTCCTGATGTGTGTCTCCCTCAAGTGGCTGTCAGCAAATGCCTGCTAGATACCCCATTCCAAGCTGATTGTGACATCATGGAACATGCATCATAGAACAGGCATGCTAGAACATGGGTCTTCAACCTGCGACCCTCCAGCTGCTGTGGAACTACACATCCCAGCATGCCCTGCCTCAGTTTTAGCATACCTTAATAGCAAAACTGTGGCAGGGCATGCTGGGATGTGTAGTTTCACAGCAGCTGGAGGGCCACAGGATGAAGACCCATGTGCTAAAGCCAAGCCGCAGGTACATTGAATGCTAGCAAGCTGAATATTTAAATCCTTTTTATTCCGCAGCATTCCAATGTGGAAGATTCCATGGAACCAGAGATCCTTCCATTGAGAAGGACATGCTGCCTGGATGACTACACTGTGCAAATTAAATCACGGAGCCAGTTGGCTTGTGGGTGGCTCTGGTCACTGGGTGGTTGGGTGGGTGGTGTGTCGGAGGTGGAGCACATGCAAATGATTGTGTATCATCCAGCTAGTGAGAGAGAAAACTCATGCAGGAGTGTGCCTGCTTGTCAGTGGGTTATGCACCTTTCCAGACGTCAAATCTACATGGAGCAGCTGGAGAGGACAAGAGCAGGTTTGCAAAATATAGACAGAAGAGCTCTCCAGCCTAGTTTGCTGTCTGTTTCCACTTCTCTTTTCTTGAGCCGCTCCCTTCTATGCCCTTGCGCACTATCCTGACTTCTCCCATCTGCTTACTTTGTGCCTTCCAACGCACAATGCGAACTACAGGTAGTGCTGCAGGGCCCACACCCTTTTACTTGCCATACAGAGCAGCTCTGGAGCTGTTACAGTGCCCAGCTTCTGCAAGAAATCAGCTTGAATGCTTCAGGGGCTGGGGCATAGCCAACATGAGCCCCACACCGAAGGAGTGTGGAGGTGTTTAATGCGAACTAGGGGTCATCCAAGCGCCGCAAAAGGCCGCCATGCCCTGCACGCCCCTTTTCTCTTTTCATATGCAGACGAGGGTTGAAGCCAACTTTGACCCACTGCTTGGATGACATCACCATATGCAAATCCATCTGCTGCAGGCCTTCCCCCAGGAATGCTTGCACTAGTTGTTGCATTTGGTTTGTTGTTTGGGGGTGCTTCAGTATTAGGCAGCCTTCTGCCCTCCCATGTTCATCTGAAAATATGTGTTCTCCCTGCAGTTGTTGTCCCCAGATGAGAGTTCCCTTGTGCTGCCTCAGTTGAATCTTCTTTACTTGACAGAGATGTGCCTGAGCAGCGGCCCTCCCCAGCCCTATCCCAAATCATACATATTTTGCATAGGAGATACCATGGTCATGAAGATTGTTCTCCCAGGGTGAGGTTCATTCATTGCATTCTGGGTATGCTGACCCCTGTGATTTCCCCAAATGTGGGAAACTTGACTGCATTATTTGTGGTAGTGGGGGACTGTGTTTGTGCTTTCCTCTGGTCAGCTCTGGTAAAAGTCAGATTTCTTTGTCTCAGATCTTCCTCTAGCCTTGTTCTTCTTTCGAGAGTTCCCTTGTGCTGCCTCAGTTGGATCTCCTTTACTTGACAGGGGGGTGCCCAAGCAGCGACCCTCCCCAGCTCTAGCCCAACTCCTACTTACCTGCCAGGTGAGATACTATGATCATGAAGGTGCTTCTCCCAGGGCAAGGCTCACCAATTGCACTCTGGGTGTGCTGCCCCTGTGATTTCCCCAAATGTGGGAAACTTGACTGTATAATTTGTGTTTCCACTGGTCGGCTTTCATATAATTCAGATCTCTTTGTCTCAGGTCTCTCTCCAGCCTAGTTTGCAGTCTGTTTCCACTTCTTTTTTTTTGAGCCCCTCCCTTCTATACCCTTGTGCACTATCCTGACTTCTCCTCCTGTCTGCTTACTTTGTGCCTTCCAATGCATAATGCAAACTACAGGTAGTGCTGCAGGGCCCACAAACTTTTACTTGCATTACAGAGCAGCTCAGGAGCTGTTACAGTGCCAAGCTGCTGCAAGAAATCAGCTTGAATGCTTCAGGGGCTTGGGCATTGCCAACATGAGCCCCACACCGAAGGAGGGTGGGGGTGTTTAATGCGAACTAAGGGTCATCCAAGCGCCGCAAAAGGCCGCCATTCCCTGCATACCCCTTTTCTCTTTTCATATGCAGATGAGGGTTCCAGCCAACTTTGGCCCACTGCTTGGATGACATCACTGTATGCAAATCCGTCTTCTGCAGACCTTCCCCCAGGAATGCTTGTACTAGTTGTTGCATTTGGTTTGTTGTTTGGGGGTGCTTCAGTATTAGGCAGCCTTCTGCCCTCCCATGTTCATCTGAAAATATGTGTTCTCCCTGCAGTTGTTGTCCCCAGATGAGAGTTCCCTTGTGCTGCCTCAGTTGAATCTTCTTTACTTGACAGAGATGTGCCTGAGCAGCGGCCCTCCCCAGCCCTATCCCAAATCATACTTATTTTGCATAGGAGATACCATGGTCATGAAGATTGTTCTCCCAGGGTGAGGTTCATTCATTGCATTCTGGGTATGCTGACCCCTGTGATTTCCCCAAATGTGGGAAACTTGACTGCATTATTTGTGGTAGTGGGGGACTGTGTTTGTGCTTTCCTCTGGTCAGCTCTGGTAAAAGTCAGATTTCTTTGTCTCAGATCTTCCTCTAGCCTTGTTCTTCTTTCTAGAGTTCCCTTGTGCTGCCTCAGTTGGATCTCCTTTACTTGACAGGGGGGTGCCCAAGCAGCGACCCTCCCCAGCTCTAGCCCAACTCCTACTTACCTGCCAGGTGAGATACTATGATCATGAAGGTGCTTCTCCCAGGGCAAGGCTCACCCATTGCACTCTGGGTGTGCTGCTCTTGCGATTTCCCCAAATGTGGGAAACTTGACTGCATAATTTGTGTTTCCCCTGGTCGGCTCTCGTATAATTCAGATCTCTTTGTCTCAGGTCTCTCTCCAGCCTAGTTTGCTGTCTGTTTCCACTTCTCTTTTCTTGAGCCGCTCCCTTCTATGCCCTTGCGCACTATTATGACCTCTCCTGTCTGCTTACTTTGTGCCTTCCAACGTCAATGCAAACTACAGGTAGTGCTGCAGGGCCCTCACCCTTTTACATGCTTTACAGAGCAGCTCTGGAGCTGTTACAGTGCCCAGCTGCTGCAAGAAATCAGCTTGAATGCTTCAGTGGCTGGGGTATAGCCAACATGAGCCCCACACACCGAAGGAGGGTGGAGGTGTTTAATGTGAATTAGGGGTCATCCAAGCGCCGCAAAAGGCCGCCATGCCCTGCACATCCCTTTTTTCTTTTCATATGCAGACGAGGGTTTAAGCCAACTTTGACCCACTGCTTGGATGACATCACCATATGCAAATCCATCTGCTGCAGGCCTTTCCCCAGGAATGCTTGCACTAGTTGTTGCATTTGGTTTGTTGTTTGGGGGTGCTTCAGTATTAGGCAGCCTTCTGCCCTCCCATGTTCATCTGAAAATATGTGTTCTCCCTGCAGTTGTTGTCCCCAGATGAGAGTTCCCTTGTGCTGCCTCAGTTGAATCTCCTTTACTTGACAGAGATGTGCCTGAGCAGCGGCCCTCCCCAGCTCTATCCCAAATCATACTTATTTTGCATAGGAGATACCATGGTCATGAAGATTGTTCTCCCAGGTTGAGGTTCATTCATTGCATTCTGGGTATGCTGACCCCTGTGATTTCCCCAAATGTGGGAAACTTGACTGCATTATTTGTGGTAGTGGTGGACTGTGTTTGTGCTTTCCTCTGGTCAGCTCTGGTAAAAGTCAGATTTCTTTGTCTCAGATCTTCCTCTAGCCTTGTTCTTCTTTCGAGAGTTCCCTTGTGCTGCCTCAGTTGGATCTCCTTCACTTGACAGGGGGGTGCCCGAGCTGCGACCCTCCCCAGCTCTAGCCCAACTCCTACTTACCTGCCAGGTGAGATACTATGATCATGTAGGTGCTTTTCCCAGGGCAAGGCTCACCCATTGCACTCTGGGTGTGCTGCCCCTGTGATTTCCCCAAATGTGGGAAACTTGACTGCATAATTTGTGTTTCCCCTGGTCGGCTCTCGTATAATTCAGATCTCTTTGTCTCAGGTCTCTCTCCAGCCTAGTTTGCTGTCTGTTTCCACTTCTCTTTTCTTGAGCTGCTCCCTTCTATGCCCTTGCACACTATTCTGACCTCTCCTGTCTGCTTACTTTGTGCCTTCCAACGCACAATGCAAACTACAGGTAGTGCTGCAGGGCCCACACCCTTTTACATGCTTTACAGAGCAGCTCTGGAGCTGTTACAGTGCCCAGCTGCTGCAAGAAATCAGCTTGAATGCTTCAGGGGCTGGGACATAGCCAACATGAGCCCCACACCGAAGGAGGGTGGAGATGTTTAATGCGAATTAGGGGTCATCCAAGTGCCGCAAAAGGCCGCCATTGCCTGCACATCCCTTTTTTCTTTTCATATGCAGACGAGGGTTGAAGCCAACTTTGACCCACTGCTTGGATGACATCACCATATGCAAATCCATCAGCTGCAGGCCTTCCCCAGGAATGCTTGCACTAGTTGTTGCATTTGGTTTGTTGTTTGGGGGTGCTTCAGTATTAGGCAGCCTTCTGCCCTCCCATGTTCATCTGAAAATATGTGTTCTCCCTGCAGTTGTTGTCCCAAGATGAGAGTTCCCTTGTGCTGCCTCAGTTGAATCGCCTTTACTTGACAGAGATGTGCCTGAGCAGCGGCCCTCCCCAGCCCTATCCCAAATCATACTTATTTTGCATAGGAGATACCATGGTCATGAAGATTGTTCTCCCAGGGTGAGGTTCATTCATTGCATTCTGGGTATGCTGACCCCTGTGATTTCCCCAAATGTTTGAAACTCGACTGCATTATTTGTGGTAGTGGGGGGCTGTGTTTGTGCTTTCCTCTGGTCAGCTCTGGTAAAAGTCAGATTTCTTTGTCTCAGATCTTCCTCTAGCCTTGTTCTTCTTTCGAGAGTTCCCTTGTGCTGCCTCAGTTGGATCTCCTTTACTTGACAGGGGGGTGCCCAAGCAGCGACCCTCCCCAGCTCTAGCCCAACTCCTACTTACCTGCCAGGTGAGATACTATGATCATGTAGGTGCTTCTCCCAGGGCAAGGCTCACCCATCGCACTCTGGGTGTGCTGCCCCTGTGATTTCCCCAAATGTGGGAAACTTGACTGCATAATTTGTGTTTCCCCTGGTCGGCTCTCGTATAATTCAGATGTCTTTGTCTCAGGTCTCTCTCCAGCCTAGTTTGCTGTCTGTTTCCACTTCTCTTTTCTTGAGCCGCTCCCTTCTATGCCCTTGCGCACTATCCTGACTTCTCCCGTCAGCTTACTTTGTGCCTTCCAACGCACAATGCGAACTACAGGTAGTGCTGCAGGGCCCACACCCTTTTACTTGCCTTACAGAGCAGCTCTGGAGCTGTTACAGTGCCCAGCTGCTGCAAGAAATCAGCTTGAATGCTTCAGGGGCTGGGGCATAGCCAACATAAGCCCCACACCGAAGGAGGGTGGAGGTGTTTAATGCAAACTAGGGGTCATCCAAGCGCCGCAAAAGGCCGCCATGCCCTGCACGCCCCTCTTCTCTATTCATATGCAGATGAGTGTTGAAGCCAACTTTGACCCACTGCTTGGATGACATCACCATATGCAAATCCATCTGCTGCAGGCCTTCCCCCAGGAATGCTTGCACTAGTTGTTGCATTTGGTTTGTTGTTTGGGGGTGCTTCAGTATTAGGCAGCCTTCTGCCCTCCCATGTTCATCTGAAAATATGTGTTCTCCCTGCAGTTGTTGTCCCCCGATGAGAGTTCCCTTGTGCTGCCTCAGTTGAATCTCCTTTACTTGACAGAGATGTGCCTGAGCAGCGGCCCTCCCCAGCTCTATCCCAAATCATACTTATTTTGCATAGGAGATACCATGGTCATGAAGATTGTTCTCCCAGGATGAGGTTCATTCATTGCATTCTGGGTATGCTGACCCCTGTGATTTCCCCAAATGTGGGAAACTGGACTGCATTATTTGTGGTAGCGAGGGACTGTGTTTGTGCTTTCCTCTGGTCAGCTCTGGTAAAAGTCAGATTTCTTTGTCTCAGATCTTCCTCTAGCCTTGTTCTTCTTTCGAGAGTTCCCTTGTGCTGGCTCAGTTGGATCTCCTTCACTTGACAGGGGGGTGCCCGAGCAGCGACCCTCCCCAGCTCTAGCCCAGCTCCTACTTACCTGCCAGGTGAGATACTATGATCATGAAGGTGCTTCTCCCAGGGCAAGGCTCACCCATTGCACTCTGGGTGTGCTACTCCTGCGGTTTCCCCAAATGTTGGACACTTGACTGCATAATTTGTGTTTCACCTGGTCGGCTCCCGTATAATTCAGATCTCTTTGTCTCAGGTCTCTCTCCAGCCTAGTTTGCTGTCTGTTTACACTTCTCTTTTCTTGAGCCACTCCCTTCTATGCCCTTGCGCACTATCTTGACTTCTCCCGTCTGCTTACTTTGTGCCTTCCAACGCACAATGCGAACTACTGGTAGTGCTGCAGGGCCCACACCCTTTTAGTTGCCTTACAGAGCAGCTCTGGAGCTATTATAGTGCCCAGCTGCTGCAAGTAATCAGCTTGAATGCTTCAGGGGCTGGGGCATAGCCAACATGAGCCCCACACCGAAGTAGGGTGGAGGTGTTTAATGCGAACTAGGGGTCATCCAAGCGCCGCAAAAGGCCGCCATGCCCTGCACGCCCCTTTTCTCTTTTCATATGCAGACGAGGGTTGAAGCCAACTTTGACCCACTGCTTGGATGACATCACCATATGCAAATCCATCTGCTGCAGGCCTTCCCCCAGGAATGCTTGTACTAGTTGTTGCATTTGGTTTGTTGTTTGGGGGTGCTTCAGTATTAGGCAGCCTTCAGCCCTCCCATGTTCATCTGAAAATATGTGTTCTCCCTGCAGTTGTTGTCCCCAGATGAGAGTTCCCTTGTGCTGCCTCAGTTGAATCTCCTTTACTTGACAAGGGAGGCATTTTGGATTTTTTCTTTGGGTACCCTTACACCTGATGGTCTGAATGAGAGCATCGATCTGAACAACATTGGCAGTCTCTGAAGATTTTATCTATTGATTTACCTAATATATTATTTATTGAATATCCATTTATTGTATGTTTAATAAATAAACAAAATTATTAGAAGTAGCTATTTTGGAAACAGCTTTCCTCTTAGGATGAAACTGTATAATCCTGTTGTGTGTGTTCCTTTAAAGTTCTTAAGTAAAATCCACTAGTAATGATGAACATCAGATTTCTTCCTCCATCCTCTTTTTACACTTTCTCTTGGTTCTATATATATATATTTTTTTTCTATTTTTTTTTTTCCCCTCCTTCTCCCAAAAGGCCCCCCTCCCTCCCCCCCCCTCCCTGTTTTAAATTTTAAAATCTTTAAATATTTAAATCTTCGAATCCTTAAATTGTCTGTTTAATATTTATTTTTTCTTCAATTCTTTTTGTTGTTTAAACAGCAATGTAGTTATTCCAGGGGTTAAAATAATGAAATATAGAAATAATATTAACAAAAATTAAAGGTAAAAATGAACTGATAGAATGATCCCATTAAAAGTAAATAAATAATATGGATGTTAAGCTGAGCAGGTTGGATTCGAACATGGGACTAGCTGCATAGAGTACATTTGATGTTTCCCCTGTGCCACAAGAACTGCTTTAGTAGTGGCATGGATTTATGTTACCCTAAAAGGTTTTATATAAGTAAATGGGGATCCTTAGTGCTGAGTCTCTGAATTATGTACATGTGATTATAGATATGAGGTATTGATTGAAAGATTATAGGTTAATCTGTATATAGATTATATATTTTCTGTTATTTTTTAAACCACCTTGTTGCTTATTTTATTATTATTTTTAATCACCATGTTGCTTATTTTTATATTATGAAATGCCTTTATATGTGCAATTGCAATTAGAAAGTTGTTCCATATGTGAGTCATTACATGTATGCATCCAATTAGTACATGAATGTATCCAATCAACTAATTAGTAATGCTATTGGTCCGGTGCATTTTAAAAAGAGCCTGCTAGGCTGCTGATGTATCCTCTGACGAAACCGCTCTTGGATAACAGCGGAGAAACGCGTAAGGAAGGTGATTACCGGACACTCTGATTGCTGAGATATAAGCCCGTTCATGAACGAGCTACATCACGGCGGACGTCTGATGTAAAGACAGCGGTGAAGGGGAAAAAGCAATTTGAGACCGAGCAAAAGGAGGTCTCTACCCCACGGCAGGGAGAAATATCCCGACCGCGAGTGCCAATAAGATCCAGCCATGGTTAACGGGGGTCGTAGCATACCGCTGTGTTTCACCAACCATCACAGCGCTCTCCCCCTGTTTTCTTTCATTACTCACGTGAGTTACATATGAACTTTAACTGCAGTAAATAAGAGGCGTTGGTTACAACTGTTGCTGTTCATCCACAAGAAGGAATTTAATGTATCAATTACAATTGGAAAGTAACGATTAAATTACAACAGCTGTATCCAGGAGGATTTTTTGGACACTTTAATAAACATTCCGTTGTCATCAAGGGCAATATGAAATAGATTCTGATTACATTTAGATATGGATAGTGGTGCCTATATATGTTGACTCCATTGTATTTTATTGAATGTGGGTTTCTTCTGTCTATATATATTTTTTTTTAAATAAAGAGCTTGTATATTTTATTTTTTGCGCTCCCTTGATAACAAGTGTGATTATCTTTAAAATTTGGTTTATTATTGGTAGAACAGTACTACCTATGGGAGCAGCATTTTATAATATATGGTGAAAATTAATAGATGTATAAAGATTAAATAAGCAACAAATTGGTGAAATAGATACGTTTTGATAGGAGCGCTGGGTTCTATATATATATATTGACATTTGGTTATATATGTGTATAGACTTTATAAATTCTTGACAGAGATGTGCCTGAGCAGCGGCCCTCCCCAGCCCTATCCCAAGTCATACTTATTTTGCATAGGAGATACCATGGTCATGAAGATTGTTCTCCCAGGGTGAGGTTCATTCATTGCATTCTGGGTATGCTGACCCCTATGATTTCCCCAAATGTGGGAAACTCGACTGCATTATTTGTGGTAGTGGGGGACTGTGTTTGTTCTTTCCTCTGGTCAGCTCTGGTAAAAGTCAGATTTATTTGTCTCAGATCTTCCTCTAGCCTTGTTCTTCTATCGAGAGTTTCCTTGTGCTGCCTCAGTTGGAACTACTTCACTTGACAGGGGGGTGCCCGAGCAGCGACCCTCCCCAGCTCTATCCCAAATCCTACTTACCTGCCAGGTGAGATACTATGATCATGAAGGTGCTTCTCCCAGGGCAAGTCTCACCCATTGCACTCTGGGTGTGCTGCTCCTGCGATTTCCCCAAATGTGGGAAACTTGACTGCATAATTTGTGTTTCCCCTGGTCGGCCTCTTGTATAATTCAGATCTCTTTGTCTCAGGTCTCTCTCCAGCCTAGTTTGCTGTCTATTTCCACTTCTTTTTTCTTGAGCCGCTCCCTTCTATGCCCTTGCGCACTATCCTGACTTCTCCCGTCTGCTTAATTTGTGCCTTCCAACGCACAATGCGAACTACAGGTAGTGCTGCAGGGCCCACGCCCTTTTACTTGCCTTACAGAGTAGCTCTGGAGCTGTTACAGTGCCTAGCTGCTGCAAGAAATCAGCTTGAATGCTTCAGGGGCTGGGGCATAGCCAACATGAGCCCCACACCGAAGGAGGGTGGAGGTGTTTAATGCGAACTAGGGGTCATCCAATTGCCGCAAAAGGCCGCCATGCCCTGCACGCCCCTTTTCTCTTTTCATATGCAGACGAGGGTTGAAGCCAACTTTGACCCACTGCTTGGATGACATCACCATATGCAAATCCATCTGCTGCAGGCCTTCCCCCAGGAATGCTTGCACTAGTTGTTGCATTTGGTTTGTTGTTTGGGGGTGCTTCACTATTAGGCAGCCTTCTGCCCTCCCATGTTCATCTGAAAATATGTGTACCTCCTGCAGTTGTTGTCCCCAGATGAGAGTTCCCTTGTGCTGCCTCAGTTGAATCTCCTTTACTTGACAGAGATGTGCCTGAGCAGCGGCCCTCTCCAGCCCTATCCCAAATCATACTTATTTTGCATAGGAGATACCATGGTCATGAAGATTGTTCTCCCAGGGTGAGGTTCATTCATTGCATTCTGGGTATGCTGACCCCTGTTATTTCCCCTAATGTGGTAAACTTGACAGCATTATTTGTGGTAGTGGGGGACTGTGTTTGTGCTTTCCTCTGGTCAGCTCTGGTAAAAGTCAGATTTCTTTGTCTCAGATCTTCCTCTAGCCTTGTTCTTCTTTCGAGAGTTCCCTTGTGCTGCCTCAGTTGGATCTCCTTCACTTGACAGGGGGGTGCCCGAGCAGCGACCCTCCCCAGCTCTAGCCCAACTCCTACTTACCTGCTAGGTGAGATACTATGATCATGAAGGTGCTTCTCCCAGGGCAAGGCTCACCAATTGCACTCTGGGTGTGCTGCTCCTGCAATATCCCCAAATGAGGGAAACTTGACTGCATAATTTGTGTTTCCCCTGGTCGGCTCTCGTATAATTCAGATCTCTTTGTCTCATGTCTCTCTCCAGCCTAGTTTGCTGTCTGTTTACACTTCTCTTTTCTTGAGCCACTCCCTTCTATGCCCTTGCGCACTATCTTGACTTCTCCCGTCTGCTTACTTTGTGCCTTCCAACGCACAATGCGAACTACAGGTAGTGCTGCAGGGCCCACACCCTTTTAGTTGCCTTACAGAGCAGCTCTGGAGCTATTACAGTGCCCAGCTGCTGCAAGTAATCAGCTTGAATGCTTCAGGGGCTGGGGCATAGCCAACATGAGCCCCACACCGAAGTAGGGTGGAGGTGTTTAATGCGAACTAGGGGTCATCCAAGCGCCGCAAAAGGCCGCCATGCCCTGCACGCCCCTTTTCTCTTTTCATATGCAGACGAGGGTTGAAGCCAACTTTGACCCACTGCTTGGATGACATCACCATATGCAAATCCATCTGCTGCAGGCCTTCCCCCAGGAATGCTTGTACTAGTTGTTGCATTTGGTTTGTTGTTTGGGGGTGCTTCAGTATTAGGCAGCCTTCTGCCCTCCCATGTTCATCTGAAAATATGTGTTCTCCCTGCAGTTGTTGTCCCCAGATGAGAGTTCCCTTGTGCTGCCTCAGTTGAATCTCCTTTACTTGACAAGGGAGGCATTTTGGATTTTTTCTTTGGGTACCCTTACACCTGATGGTCTGAATGAGAGCATCGATCTGAACAACATTGGCAGTCTCTGAAGATTTTATCTATTGATTTACCTAATATATTATTTATTGAATATCCATTTATTGTATGTTTAATAAATAAACAAAATTATTAGAAGTAGCTATTTTGGAAACAGCTTTCCTCTTAGGATGAAACTGTATAATCCTGTTGTGTGTGTTCCTTTAAAGTTCTTTAGTAAAATCCACTAGTAATGATGAACATCAGATTTCTTCCTCCATCCTCTTTTTACACTTTCTCTTGGTTCTATATATATATTTTTTTTTCTATTTTTATTTTTCCCCCCTCCTTCTCCCAAAAGGCCCCCCTCCCTCCCCCCCCCCCTCCCTGTTTTAAATTTTAAAATCTTTAAATATTTAAATCTTCGAATCCTTAAATTGTCTGTTTAATATTTATTTTTTCTTCAATTCTTTTTGTTGTTTAAACAGCAATGTAGTTATTCCAGGGGTTAAAATAACGAAATATAGAAATAATATTAACAAAAATTAAAGGTAAAAATGAACTGATAGAATGATCCCATTAAAAGTAAATAAATAATATGGATGTTAAGCTGAGCAGGTTGGATTCGAACATGGGACTAGCTGTATAGAGTGCATTTGATGTTTCCCCTGCGCCACAAGAACTGCTTTAGTAGTGGCATGGATTTATGTTACCCTAAAAGGTTTTATATAAGTAAATGGGGATCCTTAGTGCTGAGTCTCTGAATTATGTATATGTGATTATAGATATGAGGTATTGATTGAAAGATTATAGGTTAATCTGTATATAGATTATATATTTTCTGTTATTTTTTAAACCACCTTGTTGCTTATTTTATTATTATTTTTAATCACCATGTTGCTTATTTTTATATTATGAAATGCCTTTATATGTGCAATTGCAATTAGAAAGTTGTTCCATATGTGAGTCATTACATGTATGCATCCAATTAGTACATGTATGTATCCAATCAACTAATTAGTAATGCTATTGGTCCGGTGCATTTTAAAAAGAGCCTGCTAGGCTGCTGATGTATCCTCTGACGAAACCGCTCTTGGATAACAGCAGAGAAACGCGTAAGGAAGGTGATTACCGGACACTCTGATTGCTGAGATATAAGCCCGTTCATGAACGAGCTACATCACGGCGGACGTCTGATGTAAAGACAGCGGTGAAGGGGAAAAAGCAATTTGAGACCGAGCAAAAGGAGGTCTCTACCCCACGGCAGGGAGAAATATCCCGACCGCGAGTGCCAATAAGATCCAGCCATGGTTAACGGGGGTCGTAGCATACCGCTGTGTTTCACCAACCATCACAGCGCTCTCCCCCTGTTTTCTTTCATTACTCACGTGAGTTACATATGAACTTTAACTGCAGTAAATAAGAGGCGTTGGTTACAACTGTTGCTGTTCATCCACAAGAAGGAATTTAATGTATCAATTACAATTGGAAAGTAACGATTAAATTACAACAGCTGTATCCAGGAGGATTTTTTGGACACTTTAATAAACATTCCGTTGTCATCAAGGGCAATATGAAATAGATTCTGATTACATTTAGATATGGATAGTGGTGCCTATATATGTTGACTCCATTGTATTTTATTGAATGTGGGTTTCTTCTGTCTATATATATTTTTTTTTAAATAAAGAGCTTGTATATTTTATTTTTTGCGCTCCCTTGATAACAAGTGTGATTATCTTTAAAATTTGGTTTATTATTGGTAGAACAGTACTACCTATGGGAGCAGCATTTTATAATATATGGTGAAAATTAATAGATGTATAAAGATTAAATAAGCAACAAATTGGTGAAATAGATACGTTTTGATAGGAGCGCTGGGTTCTATATATATATATTGACATTTGGTTATATATGTGTATAGACTTTATAAATTCTTGACAGAGATGTGCCTGAGCAGCGGCCCTCCCCAGCCCTATCCCAAGTCATACTTATTTTGCATAGGAGATACCATGGTCATGAAGATTGTTCTCCCAGGGTGAGGTTCATTCATTGCATTCTGGGTATGCTGACCCCTATGATTTCCCCAAATGTGGGAAACTCGACTGCATTATTTGTGGTAGTGGGGGACTGTGTTTGTTCTTTCCTCTGGTCAGCTCTGGTAAAAGTCAGATTTATTTGTCTCAGATCTTCCTCTAGCCTTGTTCTTCTATCGAGAGTTTCCTTGTGCTGCCTCAGTTGGAACTACTTCACTTGACAGGGGGGTGCCCGAGCAGCGACCCTCCCCAGCTCTATCCCAAATCCTACTTACCTGCCAGGTGAGATACTATGATCATGAAGGTGCTTCTCCCAGGGCAAGTCTCACCCATTGCACTCTGGGTGTGCTGCTCCTGCGATTTCCCCAAATGTGGGAAACTTGACTGCATAATTTGTGTTTCCCCTGGTCGGCCTCTTGTATAATTCAGATCTCTTTGTCTCAGGTCTCTCTCCAGCCTAGTTTGCTGTCTATTTCCACTTCTTTTTTCTTGAGCCGCTCCCTTCTATGCCCTTGCGCACTATCCTGACTTCTCCCGTCTGCTTAATTTGTGCCTTCCAACGCACAATGCGAACTACAGGTAGTGCTGCAGGGCCCACGCCCTTTTACTTGCCTTACAGAGTAGCTCTGGAGCTGTTACAGTGCCTAGCTGCTGCAAGAAATCAGCTTGAATGCTTCAGGGGCTGGGGCATAGCCAACATGAGCCCCACACCGAAGGAGGGTGGAGGTGTTTAATGCGAACTAGGGGTCATCCAATTGCCGCAAAAGGCCGCCATGCCCTGCACGCCCCTTTTCTCTTTTCATATGCAGACGAGGGTTGAAGCCAACTTTGACCCACTGCTTGGATGACATCACCATATGCAAATCCATCTGCTGCAGGCCTTCCCCCAGGAATGCTTGCACTAGTTGTTGCATTTGGTTTGTTGTTTGGGGGTGCTTCACTATTAGGCAGCCTTCTGCCCTCCCATGTTCATCTGAAAATATGTGTACCTCCTGCAGTTGTTGTCCCCAGATGAGAGTTCCCTTGTGCTGCCTCAGTTGAATCTCCTTTACTTGACAGAGATGTGCCTGAGCAGCGGCCCTCTCCAGCCCTATCCCAAATCATACTTATTTTGCATAGGAGATACCATGGTCATGAAGATTGTTCTCCCAGGGTGAGGTTCATTCATTGCATTCTGGGTATGCTGACCCCTGTTATTTCCCCTAATGTGGTAAACTTGACAGCATTATTTGTGGTAGTGGGGGACTGTGTTTGTGCTTTCCTCTGGTCAGCTCTGGTAAAAGTCAGATTTCTTTGTCTCAGATCTTCCTCTAGCCTTGTTCTTCTTTCGAGAGTTCCCTTGTGCTGCCTCAGTTGGATCTCCTTCACTTGACAGGGGGGTGCCCGAGCAGCGACCCTCCCCAGCTCTAGCCCAACTCCTACTTACCTGCTAGGTGAGATACTATGATCATGAAGGTGCTTCTCCCAGGGCAAGGCTCACCAATTGCACTCTGGGTGTGCTGCTCCTGCAATATCCCCAAATGAGGGAAACTTGACTGCATAATTTGTGTTTCCCCTGGTCGGCTCTCGTATAATTCAGATCTCTTTGTCTCATGTCTCTCTCCAGCCTAGTTTGCTGTCTGTTTACACTTCTCTTTTCTTGAGCCACTCCCTTCTATGCCCTTGCGCACTATCTTGACTTCTCCCGTCTGCTTACTTTGTGCCTTCCAACGCACAATGCGAACTACAGGTAGTGCTGCAGGGCCCACACCCTTTTAGTTGCCTTACAGAGCAGCTCTGGAGCTATTACAGTGCCCAGCTGCTGCAAGTAATCAGCTTGAATGCTTCAGGGGCTGGGGCATAGCCAACATGAGCCCCACACCGAAGTAGGGTGGAGGTGTTTAATGCGAACTAGGGGTCATCCAAGCGCCGCAAAAGGCCGCCATGCCCTGCACGCCCCTTTTCTCTTTTCATATGCAGACGAGGGTTGAAGCCAACTTTGACCCACTGCTTGGATGACATCACCATATGCAAATCCATCTGCTGCAGGCCTTCCCCCAGGAATGCTTGTACTAGTTGTTGCATTTGGTTTGTTGTTTGGGGGTGCTTCAGTATTAGGCAGCCTTCTGCCCTCCCATGTTCATCTGAAAATATGTGTTCTCCCTGCAGTTGTTGTCCCCAGATGAGAGTTCCCTTGTGCTGCCTCAGTTGAATCTCCTTTACTTGACAAGGGAGGCATTTTGGATTTTTTCTTTGGGTACCCTTACACCTGATGGTCTGAATGAGAGCATCGATCTGAACAACATTGGCAGTCTCTGAAGATTTTATCTATTGATTTACCTAATATATTATTTATTGAATATCCATTTATTGTATGTTTAATAAATAAACAAAATTATTAGAAGTAGCTATTTTGGAAACAGCTTTCCTCTTAGGATGAAACTGTATAATCCTGTTGTGTGTGTTCCTTTAAAGTTCTTTAGTAAAATCCACTAGTAATGATGAACATCAGATTTCTTCCTCCATCCTCTTTTTACACTTTCTCTTGGTTCTATATATATATTTTTTTTTCTATTTTTATTTTTCCCCCCTCCTTCTCCCAAAAGGCCCCCCTCCCTCCCCCCCCCCCTCCCTGTTTTAAATTTTAAAATCTTTAAATATTTAAATCTTCGAATCCTTAAATTGTCTGTTTAATATTTATTTTTTCTTCAATTCTTTTTGTTGTTTAAACAGCAATGTAGTTATTCCAGGGGTTAAAATAACGAAATATAGAAATAATATTAACAAAAATTAAAGGTAAAAATGAACTGATAGAATGATCCCATTAAAAGTAAATAAATAATATGGATGTTAAGCTGAGCAGGTTGGATTCGAACATGGGACTAGCTGTATAGAGTGCATTTGATGTTTCCCCTGCGCCACAAGAACTGCTTTAGTAGTGGCATGGATTTATGTTACCCTAAAAGGTTTTATATAAGTAAATGGGGATCCTTAGTGCTGAGTCTCTGAATTATGTATATGTGATTATAGATATGAGGTATTGATTGAAAGATTATAGGTTAATCTGTATATAGATTATATATTTTCTGTTATTTTTTAAACCACCTTGTTGCTTATTTTATTATTATTTTTAATCACCATGTTGCTTATTTTTATATTATGAAATGCCTTTATATGTGCAATTGCAATTAGAAAGTTGTTCCATATGTGAGTCATTACATGTATGCATCCAATTAGTACATGTATGTATCCAATCAACTAATTAGTAATGCTATTGGTCCGGTGCATTTTAAAAAGAGCCTGCTAGGCTGCTGATGTATCCTCTGACGAAACCGCTCTTGGATAACAGCAGAGAAACGCGTAAGGAAGGTGATTACCGGACACTCTGATTGCTGAGATATAAGCCCGTTCATGAACGAGCTACATCACGGCGGACGTCTGATGTAAAGACAGCGGTGAAGGGGAAAAAGCAATTTGAGACCGAGCAAAAGGAGGTCTCTACCCCACGGCAGGGAGAAATATCCCGACCGCGAGTGCCAATAAGATCCAGCCATGGTTAACGGGGGTCGTAGCATACCGCTGTGTTTCACCAACCATCACAGCGCTCTCCCCCTGTTTTCTTTCATTACTCACGTGAGTTACATATGAACTTTAACTGCAGTAAATAAGAGGCGTTGGTTACAACTGTTGCTGTTCATCCACAAGAAGGAATTTAATGTATCAAATACAATTGGAAAGTAACGATTAAATTACAACAGCTGTATCCAGGAGGATTTTTTGGACACTTTAATAAACATTCCGTTGTCATCAAGGGCAATATGAAATAGATCCTGATTACATTTAGATATGGATAGTGGTGCCTATATATGTTGACTCCATTGTATTTTATTGAATGTGGGTTTCTTCTGTCTATATATATATTTTTTTAAATAAAGAGCTTGTATATTTTATTTTTTGCGCTCCCTTGATAACAAGTGTGATTATCTTTAAAATTTGGTTTATTATTGGTAGAACAGTACTACCTATGGGAGCAGCATTTTATAATATATGGTGAAAATTAATAGATGTATAAAGATTAAATAAGCAACAAATTGGTGAAATAGATAAGTTTTGATAGGAGCGCTGGGTTCTATATATATATATTGACATTTGGTTATATATGTGTATAGACTTTATAAATTCTTGACAGAGATGTGCCTGAGCAGCGGCCCTCCCCAGCCCTATCCCAAGTCATACTTATTTTGCATAGGAGATACCATGGTCATGAAGATTGTTCTCCCAGGGTGAGGTTCATTCATTGCATTCTGGGTATGCTGACCCCTATGATTTCCCCAAATGTGGGAAACTCGACTGCATTATTTGTGGTAGTGGGGGACTGTGTTTGTTCTTTCCTCTGGTCAGCTCTGGTAAAAGTCAGATTTATTTGTCTCAGATCTTCCTCTAGCCTTGTTCTTCTATCGAGAGTTTCCTTGTGCTGCCTCAGTTGGAACTACTTCACTTGACAGGGGGGTGCCCGAGCAGCGACCCTCCCCAGCTCTATCCCAAATCCTACTTACCTGCCAGGTGAGATACTATGATCATGAAGGTGCTTCTCCCAGGGCAAGTCTCACCCATTGCACTCTGGGTGTGCTGCTCCTGCGATTTCCCCAAATGTGGGAAACTTGACTGCATAATTTGTGTTTCCCCTGGTCGGCTCTCGTATAATTCAGATCTCTTTGTCTCAGGTCTCTCTCCAGCCTAGTTTGCTGTCTATTTCCACTTCTTTTTTCTTGAGCCGCTCCCTTCTATGCCCTTGCGCACTATCCTGACTTCTCCCGTCTGCTTAATTTGTGCCTTCCAACGCACAATGCGAACTACAGGTAGTGCTGCAGGGCTCACGCCCTTTTACTTGCCTTACAGAGTAGCTCTGGAGCTGTTACAGTGCCTAGCTGCTGCAAGAAATCAGCTTGAATGCTTCAGGGGCTGGGGCATAGCCAACATGAGCCCCACACCGAAGGAGGGTGGAGGTGTTTAATGCGAACTAGGGGTCATCCAATTGCCGCAAAAGGCCGCCATGCCCTGCACGCCCCTTTTCTCTTTTCATATGCAGTCGAGGGTTGAAGCCAACTTTGACCCACTGCTTGGATGACATCACCATATGCAAATCAATCTGCTGCAGCCTTCCCCCAGGATTGCTTGCACTAGTTGTTGCATTTGGTTTGTTGTTTGGGGGTGCTTCAGTATTAGGCAGCCTTCTGCCCTCCCATGTTCATCTGAAAATATGTGTTCTCCCTGCAGTTGTTGTCCCCAGATGAGAGTTCCCTTGTGCTGCCTCAGTTGAATCTTCTTTACTTGACAGAGATGTGCCTGAGCAGCGGCCCTCCCCAGCCCTATCCCAAATCATACTTATTTTGCATAGGAGATACCATGGTCATGAAGATTGTTCTCCCAGGGTGAGGTTCATTCATTGCATTCTGGGTATGCTGACCCCTGTGATTTCCCTAAATGTGGGAAACTCGACTGCATTATTTGTGGTAGTGGGGGACTGTGTTTGTGCTTTCCTCTGGTCAGCTCTGGTAAAAGTCAGATTTCTTTGTCTCAGATTTTCCTCTAGCCTTGTTCTACTTTCGAGAGTTCCCTTGTGCTGCCTCAGTTGGATCTCCTTCACTTGACAGGGGGGTGCCTGAGCAGCGACCCTCCCCAGCTCTAGCCCAACTCCTACTTACCTGCCAGGTGAGATACTATGATCATGAAGTTGCTTCTCCCTGGGCAAGGATCACCCATTGCACTCTGGGTGTGCTGCCCCTGTGATTTCCCCAAATGTGGGAAACTTGACTGCGTAATTTGTGTTTCCCCTGGTCGGCTCTCATATAATTCAGATCTCTTTGTCTCAGGTCTCTCTCCAGCCTAGTTTGCTGTCTGTTTCCACTTCTTTTTTCTTGAGCCCCTCCCTTCTATACCCTTGTGCACTATCCTGACTTCTCCTCCCGTCTGCTTACTTTGTGCCTTACAATGCACAATGCAAACTACAGGTAGTGCTGCAGGGCCCACACCCTTTTACTTGCCTTACAGAGCAGCTCTGGAGCTGTTACAGTGCCCAGCTGCTGCAAGAAATCAGCTTGAATGCTTCAGGGGCTGGGGCATGGCCAACATGAGCCCCACACAGAAGGAGGGTGGGGGTATTTAATGCGAACTAGGGGTCATCCAAGCGCCGCAAAAGGCCGCCATGCCCTGCATACCCCTTTTCTCTTTTCATATGCAGATGAGGGTTCCAGCCAACTTTGGCCCACTGCTTGGATGACATCACCGTATGCAAATCCGTCTTCTGCAGACCTTCCCCCAGGAATGCTTGTACTAGTTGTTGCATTTGGTTTGTTGTTTGGGGGTGCTTCAGTATTAGGCAGCCTTCTGCCCTCCCATGTTCATCTGAAAATATGTGTTCTCCCTGCAGTTGTTGTCCCCAGATGAGAGTTCCCTTGTGCTGCCTCAGTTGAATCTCCTTTACTTGACAGAGATGTGCCTGAGCAGCGGCCCTCCCCAGCCCTATCCCAAATCATACTTATTTTGCATAGGAGATACCATGGTCATGAAGATTGTTCTCCCAGGGTGAGGTTCATTCATTGCATTCTGGGTATGCTGACCCCTGTGATTTCCCCAAATGTGGGAAACTTGACTGCATTATTTGTGGTAGTGAGTGACTGTGTTTGTGCTTTCCTCTGGTCAGCTCTGGTAAAAGTCAGATTTCTTTGTCTCAGATCTTCCTCTAGCCTTGTTCTTCTTTCGAGAGTTTCCTTGTGCTGCCTCAGTTGGATCTCCTTCACTTGACAGGGGGGTGCCCGAGCAGCGACCCTCCCCAGCTCTAGCCCAACTCCTACTTACCTGCCAGGTGAGATACTATGATCATGAAGGTGCTTCTCCCAGGGCAAGGCTCACCCATTGCACTCTGGGTGTGCTGCTCCTGCGATTTCCCCAAATGTGGGAAACTTGACTGCATAATTTGTGTTTCCCCTGGTCGGCTCTCGTATAATTCAGATCTCTTTGTCTCATGTCTCTCTCCAGCCTAGTTTGCTGTCTGTTTCCACTTCTCTTTTCTTGAGCCGCTCCCTTCTATGCCCTTGCGCACTATCCCAGGATAATTATTGTAGCTGGTCTGCGGGTAACAGCTCTCAGATCCACTTCTAGAAAAAATGCAACAATGTAATTTGAGTGACAAACTGCAGAGATGAACCCTTTCTGTGACTGCTGCACAGGGATCACACAAACTCTATTCATAGGGCTGACTTCACTTAGGGGAGATGTTCTCGCCCCGCAAAGAAGTGCGAGTATATACCGCACTTACGGTACCATTGGATTTACAGATATTTTCTTGCAATACACTATGGGGGTCATTCTGAGTTGATTGCTCGCTAGCAGTTTTTAGCAGCCTTAAAACGGTGGAGTTAACATATCTCACGTGGAAGGTGGTCATGTTATTAGCCTTGGCTTCGGCTAGGCGAGTGTCGGAATTAGCGGCTTTGTCACATAAAAGCCCATATTTGGTGTTCCATGTGGATAGAGTGGAATTGCGGACCCTTCCTCAATTCCTACCAAAAGTGGTCTCATCTTTTCATATGAACCAACCTATTGTGGTGCCTTTTGCTACGCGTGACTTGGAGGATTCCGAGTTACTTGATGTGGTCAGGGCTTTGAAAATTTACGTGGCCAGGACGGCTAGAGTCAGGAAAACTGAAGCGCTGTTTGTCCTGTATGCAACCAACAAGATTGGTGCCCCTGCTTCAAAGCAGGCTATTGCTCGCTGGATTTGTAACACGATTCAGCAAGCGCATTCTATGGCTGGATTGCAGTTACCGAAATCGGTCTAGGCCCATTCCACGAGGAAAGTGGGCTCTTCTTGCGCGGCTGCCCGAGGGTCTCGGCACTACAGCTGTGTCGAGCTGCTACTTGGTCAGGTTCAAACACCTTTTCAAAATACCAGAAGTTTGATACCCTGGCTGAGGAGGAACTCAAGTTTGCTCAATCGGTGCTGCAGAGTCATCCGCACTCTCCCGCCCGTTTTGGAGCTTTGGTATAATCCCCATGGTCCTTACGGAGTCCCCAGCATCCTCAAGGACAGGGGTGTCAAACTCAAATTCATCGGGGGCCGCATCAGCAGTTTGGTCCCCATCAAAGGGCCGGTTGTATTTGTAGGTCTATCCAAAATTTACCGCTCCACCTGCCTTATATGTGCCCAGCCATCTGCCCCCTTTTAAAGTGCCCAGCCATGTGCCCCCTTTTATAGTGCCCAGCCATGTGCCCCCTTTTATAGTGCACAGGTCCCCATTTTACACATTGTGGCAGGCACAGGTCCCCATTTTACACATTGTGGCAGGCACAGGTCCCCATTTTACACATTGTGGCAGGCACAGGTCCCCATTTTACACATTGTGGCAGGCACAGGTCCCCATTTTACACATAGCGGCAGGTACAGGTCCCCATTTTACACATTGTGGCAGGCACAGGTCCCCATTTTACACATTGTGGCAGGCACAGGTCCCCATTTTACACATAGCGGCAGGTACAGGTCCCCATTTTACACATTGCGGCAGGCACAGGTCCCCATTTTACACATTGTGGCAGGCACAGGTCCCCATTTTACACATAGCGGCAGGTACAGGTCCCCATTTTACACATTGTGGCAGGCACAGGTCCCCATTTTACACATTGTGGCAGGCACAGGTCCCCATTTTACACATTGTGGCAGGCACAGGTCCCCATTTTACACATAGCGGCAGGTACAGGTCCCCATTTTACACATTGTGGCAGGCACAGGTCCCCATTTTACACATTGTGGCAGGCACAGGTCCCCATTTTACACATAGCGGCAGGTACAGGTCCCCATTTTACACATTGCGGCAGGTGGTGGAAGGAGGGAGAGAGAGAGAAAGAGAGGAAGGGAGAGGGGCTGACTTACATTTGAAGCGGTTCTCGCCGCTCTTCAGCCGCCTCTCCCTCCTCGTCTGCGCGGCTCCCTTCTCCCTCCTCCAACGGGGTTTCGTTGAATGACGCGTTTGCGCCATGACGTCACGACGCAATCGCGTCATTCCGCGAAACCCCGCCCCCCCCCGAGCTGGGCACTCGGGAGAAGGGGGTTTCATGGCGGCGGCACCGCGGGCCATCAGACGAGGTCTGGCGGGCCGGATTTGGCCCGCGGGCCTTGTCTTTGACACCCCTGCTCTAGGACGTTAGAGAAAATAAGATTTTAAACCTACCGGTAAATCTTTTTCTCGTAATCCGTAGAGGATGCTGGGCGCCCGTCCCGAGTGCGGACTACTTCTGCAATACTTGTATATAGTTATTGCTTCAATAAGGGTTATGTTATAGTTGCATCGGTCCTGCACTGATGCTACAGTATGTTGTTTTTTCGTACTCATAACTGGGTAGTTTATCACAAGTTATACGGTGTGATTGGTGTGGCTGGTATGAATCTTGCCCTGGATTAACAAAATCCTTTCCTCATACTGTCAGTCTCCTCTGGGCACAGTTTCTCTAACTGTGGCATAGAGGCGCATAGAGGGAGGAGCCAGTGCACACCCAGAACTAAAGTCTTTCTTAAAGTGCCCATGTCTCCTGCGGAGCCCGTCTACCCCCATGGTCCTTACGGAGTCCCCAGCACCCTCTACGGACTACGAGAAAAAGATTTACCGGTAGGTTTAAAATCTTATTTTCTACTTTATTCTTTTCTATCCTAGTTTATTACGACCAACTCTCATCCAAGGAGTTTGATATTCTACTACCTGCATGCAATTTAAATTGCTTAAATTGTTTATATGGTTGATTTGTCCTTCACAACCCATAATCTGCAACTTGGATGTACTTGTGTCATTGAAAATCTTATAATAAAAATGTTTATATATTGAAAAAAAAAGTTATAAGACATATGCATTCAATATTTGAAGAAACAAAATAAAATAAAGCTATGTATTGGGTTTCACTAACAAGCACATTGGAAGACTTGACTACTGTTAAAAGACATGCATTACATGGTATAGAGCCACAAACCACAATGTAGTAAAATAAAAACAAACTTACATGTGCTAGAGCTGGGGAGGGTCGCTGCTCGGGCAGCCCCCTGTCAAGTGAAGGAGATCCAACTGAGACAGCACAAGGAAACTCTCAAAAGAAGAACAAGGCTAGAGGAAGATCTGAGACAAAGAAATCTGACTTTTACCAGAGCTGACCAGAGGAAAGCACAAACACAGTCCCCCACTACCACAAATAATGCAGTCGAGTTTCCCACATTTGTGGAAATCACAGGGGTCAGCATACCCAGAATGCAATGAATGAACCTCACCCTGGGAGAACAATCTTCATGACCATGGTATCTCCTATGCAAAATAAGTATGATTTGGGATAGGGCTGGGGAGGGCCGCTGCTCAAATACTGAAGCACCCCCAAACAACAACAAAATGCAACAACTAGTGCAAGCATTCCTGGGGGAAGGCCTGCAGCAGATGGATTTGCATATGGTGATGTCATCCAAGCAGTGGGTCAAAGTTGGCTTCAACCCTCGTCTGCATATGAAAAGAGAAAAGGGGCGTGCAGGGCATGGCAGCCTTTTGCGGCACTTGGATGACCCCTAGCTCGCATTAAACACCTCCACCCTCCTTCGGTGTGGGGCTCATGTTGGCTATGCCCCAGCCCCTGAAGCATTCAAGCTGATTTCTGCAGCACTACCTGTAGTTCGCATTGTGCGTTGGAAGGCAAAAAGTAAGCAGACGGGAGAAGTCAGGATAGTGCGCAAGGGCATAGAAGGGAGCGGCTCAAGAAAAGAGAAGTGGAAACAGACAGCAAACTAGGCTGGAGAGAGACCTGAGACAAAGAGATCTGAATTATACGAGAGCCGACCAGGGGAAACACAAATTATGCAGTCAAGTTTCCCACATTTGGGGAAATCGCAGGAGCAGCACACCCAGAGTGCAATGGGTGAGCCTTGCCCTGGGAGAAGCACCTTCATGATCATAGTATCTCACCTGGCAGGTAAGTAGGAGTTGGGCTAGAGCTGGGGAGGGTCGCTGCTCGGGCACCCCCCTGTCAAGTGAAGGAGATCCAACTGAGGCAGCACAAGGAAACTCTCGAAAGAAGAACAAGGCTAGAGGAAGATCTGAGACAAAGAAATCTGACTTTTACCAGAGCTGACCAGAGGAAAGCACAAACACAGTCACTCACTACCACAAATAATGCAGTCAAGTTTCCCACATTTGGGGAAATCACAGGGGTCAGCATACCCAGAATGCAATGAATGAACCTCACCCTGGGAGAACAATCTTCATGACCATGGTATCTCCTATGCAAAATAAGTATGATTTGGGATAGGGCTGGGGAGGGCCGCTGCTCAGGCACATCTCTGTCAAGTAAAGGAGATTCAACTGAGGCAGCACAAGGGAACTCTCATCTGGGGACAACAACTGCAGGGAGAACACATATTTTCAGATGAACATGGGAGGGCAGAAGGCTGCCTAATACTGAAGCACCCCCAAACAACAAACCAAATGCAACAACTAGTACAAGCATTCCTGGGGGAAGGTCTGCATAAGACGGATTTGCATACGGTGATGTCATCCAAGCAGTAGGCAAAAGTTGGCTGGAACCCTCATCTGCATATGAAAAGAGAAAAGGGGTATGCAGGGCATGGCGGCCTTTTGCGGCGCTTGGATGACCCCTAGTTCACATTAAATACCCCCACCCTCCTTCTGTGTGGGGCTCATGTTGGCCATGCCCCAGCCCCTGAAGCATTCAAGCTGATTTCTTGCAGCAGCTGGGCACTGTAACAGCTCCAGAGCTGCTCTGTAAGGCAAGAAAAAGGGTGTGGGCCCTGCAGCACTACCTGTAGTTTGCATTGTGCATTGTAAGGCACAAAGTAAGCAGACGGAAGGAGAAGTCAGGATAGTGCACAAGGGTATAGAAGGGAGGGGCTCAAGAAAAAAGAATTGGAAACAGACAGCAAACTAGGCTGGAGAGAGACCTGAGACAAAGAGATCTGAATTATATGAGAGCCGACCAGGGGAAACACAAATTACGCAGTCAAGTTTCCCACATTTGGGGAAATCACAGGGGCAGCACACCCAGAGTGCAATGGGTGATCCTTGCCCAGGGAGAAGCAACTTCATGATCATAGTATCTCACCTGGCAGGTAAGTAGGAGTTGGGCTAGAGCTGGGGAGGGTCGCTGCTCGGGCACCCCCCTGTCAAGTGAAGGAGATTCAACTGAGGCAGCACAAGGGAACTCTCAAAAGAAGAACAAGGCTAGAGGAAAATCTGAGACAAAGAAATCTGACTTTTACCAGAGCTGACCAGAGGAAAGCACAAACACAGTCCCCCACTACCACAAATAATGCAGTCGAGTTTCCCACATTTAGGGAAATCACAGGAGTCAGCATACCCAGAATGCAATGAATGAACCTCACCCTGAGAGAACAATCTTCATGACCATGGTATCGCCTATGCAAAATAAGTATGATTTGGGATAGGGCTGGGGAGGGCCGCTGCTCAGGCACATCTCTGTCAAGTAAAGGAGATTCAACCGAGGCAGCACAAGGGAACTCTCATCTGGGGACAACAACTGCAGGGAGAACACATATTTTCAGATGAACATGGGAGGGCAGAAGGCTGCCTAATACTGAAGCACCCCCAAACAACAAACCAAATGCAACAACTAGTGCAAGCATTCCTGGGGGAAGGCTGCAGCAGATGGATTTGCATATGGTGATGTCATCCAAGCAGTGGGTCAAAATTGGCTTCAACCCTCGTCTGCATATGAAAAGAGAAAAGGGGCGTGCAGGGCATGGCGGCCTTTTGCGGCAATTGGATGACCCCTAGTTAGCATTAAACACCTCCACCCTCCTTCGGTGTGGGGCTCATGTTGGCTATGCCCCAGCCCCTGAAGCATTCAAGCTAATTTCTTGCAGCAGCTAGGCACTGTAACAGCTCCAGAGCTGCTCTGTAAGGCAAGTAAAAGGGCGTGGGCCCTGCAGCACTACCTGTAGTTCGCATTGTGCGTTGGAAGGCACAAATTAAGCAGACGGGAGAAGTCAGGATAGTGCGCAATGGCATAGAAGGGAGCGGCTCAAGAAAAAAGAAGTGTAAACAGACAGCAAACTAGGCTGGAGAGAGACATGAGACAAAGAGATCTGAATTATACGAGAGCCGACCAGGGGAAACACAAATTATGCAGTCAAGTTTCCCACATTTGGGGAAATCGCAGGAGCAGCACACCCAGAGTGCAATGGGTGAGCCTTGCCCTGGGAGAAGCACCTTCATGATCATAGTATCTTACCTAGCAAGTAAGAAGGAGTTGGGCTAGAGCTGGGGAGGGTCGCTGCTCGGGCACCCCCCTGTCAAGTGAAGGAGATCCAACTGAGGCAGCACAAGGGAACTCTCGAAAGAAGAACAAGGCTAGAGGAAGATCTGAGACAAAGAAATCTGACTTTTACCAGAGCTGACCAGAGGAAAGCACAAACACAGTCCCCCACTACCACAAATAATGCTGTCAAGTTTACCACATTTGGGGAAATAACAGGGGTCAGCATACCCAGAATGCAATGAATGAACCTCACCCTGGGAGAACAATCTTCATGACCATGGTATCTCCTATGCAAAATAAGTATGATTTGGGATAGGGCTGGGGAGGGCCGCTGCTCAGGCACATCTCTGTCAAGTAAAGGAGATTCAACTGAGGCAGCACAAGGGAACTCTCATCTGGGGACAACAACTGCAGGAGGTACACATATTTTCAGATGAACATGGGAGGGCAGAAGGCTGCCTAATAGTGAAGCACCCCCAAACAACAAACCAAATGCAACAACTAGTGCAAGCATTCCAGGGGGAAGGCCTGCAGCAGATGGATTTGCATATGGTGATGTCATCCAAGCAGTGGGTCAAAGTTGGCTTCAACCCTCGTCTGCATATTAAAAGAGAAAATTGGCATGCAGGGCATGGCGGCCTTTTGCGGTGCTTGGATGACCCCTAGTTCGCATTAAACACCTCCACCCTCCTTCGGTGTGGGGCTCATGATGGCTATGCCCCAGCCCCTGAAGCATTCAAGCTGATTTCTTGCAGCAACTGGGCACTGTAACAGCTCCAGAGCTGCTCTGTAAGGCAAGTAAAAGGGTGTGGGCCCTGCAGCACTACCTGTAGTTTGCATTGTGCGTTGGAAGGCACAAAGTAAGCAGACAGGAGAAGTCAGGATAGTGCGCAAGGGCATAGAAGGGAGCAACTCAAGAAAAGAGAAGTGGAAACAGACTGCAAATTAGGCTGGAGAGAGACCTGAGACAAAGAGATCTGAATTATACGAGAGCCGACCAGGTGAAACACAAATTATGCAGTCAAGTATCCAACATTTGGGAAAACCGCAGGAGTAGCACACCCAGAGTGCAATGGGTGAGCCTTGCCCTGGGAGAAGCACCTTCATGATCATAGTATCTCACCTGGCAGGTAAGTAGGAGCTGGGCTAGAGCTGGGGAGGGTCGCTGCTCGGGCACCCCCCTGTCAAGTGAAGGAGATCCAACTTAGGCAGCACAAGGGAACTCTCGAAAGAAGAACAAGGCTAGAGGAAGATCTGAGACAAAGAAATCTGACTTTTACCAGAGCTGACCAGAGGAAAGCACAAACACAGTCCCTCACTACCACAAATAATGCAGTCCAGTTTCCCACATTTGGGGAAATCACAGGGGTCAGCATACCCAGAATGCAATGAATGAACCTCACCCTGGGAAAACAATCTTCATGACCATGGTATCTCCTATGCAAAATAAGTATGATTTGGGATAGAGCTGGGGAGGGCCGCTGCTCAGGCACATCTCTGTCAAGTAAAGGAGATTCAACTGAGGCAGCACAAGGGAACTCTCATCTGGGGACAACAACTGCAGGGAGAACACATATTTTCAGATGAACATGGGAGGGCAGAAGGCTGCCTAATACTGAAGCACCCCCAAACAACAAACCAAATGCAACAACTAGTGCAAGCATTCCTGGGGGAAGGCCTGCAGCAGATGGATTTGCATATGGTGATGTCATCCAAGCAGTGGGTCAAAGTTGGCTTCAACCCTCATCTGCATATGAATAGAGAAGAGGGGCGTGCAGGGCATGGCGGCCTTTTGCGGCGCTTGGATGACCCCTAGTTCGCATTAAACACCTCCACCCTCCTTCGGTGTGGGGCTCATGTTGGCTATGCCCCAGCCCCTGAAGCATTCAAGCTGATTTCTTGCAGCAGCTGGGCACTGTAACAGCTCCAGAGCTGCTCTGTAAGGCAAGTAAAAGGGTGTGGGCCCTGCAGCACTACCTGTAGTTTGCATTGTGCATTGTAAGGCACTAAGTAAGCAGACGGGAGGAGAAGTCAGGATAGTGCACTAGGGTATAGAAGGGAGGGGCTCAAGAAAAAAGAAGTGGAAACAGACAGCAAACTAGGCTGGAGAGAGACCTGAGACAAAGAGATCTGAATTATATGAGAGCTGACCAGGGGAAACACAAATTATGCAGTCAAGTTTCCCACATTTGGGGAAATCGCAGGAGCAGCACACCCAGAGTGCAATGGGTGATCCTTGTCCTGGTAGAAGCAACTTCATGATCATAGTATCTCACCTGGCAGGTAAGTAGGAGTTGGGCTAGAGCTGGGGAGGGTCGCTGCTCGGGCACCCCCCTGTGAAGTGAAGTAGATCCAACTGAGGCAGCACAAGGAAACTCTCGATAGAAGAACAAGGCTAGAGGAAGATCTGAGACAAATAAATCTGACTTTTACCAGAGCTGACCAGAGGAATGAACAAACACAGTCCCCCACTACCACAAATAATGCAGTCGAGTTTCCCACATTTGGGGAAATCATAGGGGTCAGCATACCCAGAATGCAATGAATGAACCTCACCCTGGGAGAACAATCTTCATGACCATGGTATCTCCTATGCAAAATAAGTATGACTTGGGATAGGGCTGGGGAGGGCCGCTGCTCAGGCACATCTCTGTCATGTAAAGGAGATTCAACTGAGGCAGCACAAGGGAACTCTCATCTGGGGACAACAACTGCAGGGAGAACACATATTTTCAGATGAACATGGTAGGGCAGAAGGCTGCCTAATACTGAAGCACCCCCAAACAACAAACCAAATGCAACAACTAGTGCAAGCATTCCTGGGGGAAGGCCTGCAGCAGATGGATTTGCATATGGTGATGTCATCCAAGCAGTGGGTCAAAGTTGGCTTCAACCCTCGTCTGCATATGAAAAGAGAAAAGGGGCGTGCAGGGCATGGCGGCCTTTTGCGGCGCTTGGATGACCCCTAGTTCGCATTAAACACCTCCACCCTCCTTCGGTGTGGGGCTATGCCCCAGCCCCTGAAACATTCAAGCTGATTTCTTGCAGCAGCTGGGCACTGTAACAGCTCCAGAGCTGCTCTGTAAGGCAATTAAAAGGGTGTGGGCCCTGCAGCACTACCTGTAGTTTGCATTGAGCGTTGGAAGGCACAAAGTAAGCAGACGGGAGAAGTCAGGATAGTGAGCAAGGGCATAGAAGGGAGCAACTCAAGAAAAGAGAAGTGGAAACAGACAGCAAACTAGGCTAGAGAGAGACCTGAGACAAAGAGATCTGAATTATACGAGAGCCGACCAGGGGAAACACAAATTATGCAGTCAAGTGTCCAACATTTGGGGAAACCGCAGGAGCAGCACACCCAGAGTGCAATGGGTGAGCCTTGCCCTGGGAGAAGCACCTTCATGATCATAGTATCTCACCTGGCAGGTAAGTAGGAGTTGGGCTAGAGCTGGGGAGGGTCGCTGCTCGGGCACCCCCCTGTCAAGTGAAGGAGATCCAACTGAGGCAGCACATGGATACTCTCGAAAGAAGAACAAGGCTAGAGGAAGATCTGAGACTAATAAATCTGACTTTTACCAGAGCTGACCAGAGGAAAGCACAAACACAGTCCCCCACTACCACAAATAATGCAGTCGAGTTTCCCACATTTGGGGAAATCACAGGGGTCAGCATACCCAGAATGCAATGAATGAACCTCACCCTGGGAGAACAATCTTCATGACCATGGTATCTCCTATGCAAAATAAGTATGATTTGGGATAGGGCTGGGGAGGGCCGCTGCTCAGGCACATCTCTGTCAAGAATTTATAAAGTCTATACATATATATAACCAAATGTCAATATATATATATAGAACCCAGCGCTCCTATCAAAACTTATCTATTTCACCAATTTGTTGCTTATTTAATCTTTATACATCTATTAATTTTCACCATATATTATAAAATGCTGCTCCCATAGGTAGTACTGTTCTACCAATAATAAACCAAATTTTAAAGATAATCACACTTGTTATCAAGGGAGCGCAAAAAATAAAATATACAAGCTCTTTATTTTTAAAAAATATATATAGACAGAAGAAACCCACATTCAATAAAATACAATGGAGTCAACATATATAGGCACCACTATCCATATCTAAATGTAATCAGGATCTATTTCATATTGCCCTTGATGACAACGGAATGTTTATTAAAGTGTCCAAAAAATCCTCCTGGATACAGCTGTTGTAATTTAATCGTTACTTTCCAATTGTAATTGATACATTAAATTCCTTCTTGTGGATGAACAGCAACAGTTGAAACCAACGCCTCTTATTTACTGCAGTTAAAGTTCATATGTAACTCACGTGAGTAATGAAAGAAAACAGGGGGAGAGCGCTGTGATGATTGGTGAAACACAGCGGTATGCTACGACCCCCGTTAACCGTGGCTGGATCTTATTGGCACTCGCAGTCGGGATATTTCTCCCTGCCGTGGGGTAGAGACCTCCTTTTGCTCGGTCTCAAATTGCTTTTTCCCCTTCACCGCTGTCTTTACATCAGACGTCCGCCGTGATGTAGCTCGTTCATGAACGGGCTTATATCTCAGCAATCAGAGTGTCCGGTAATCACCTTCCTTACGCGTTTCTCCGCTGTTATCCAAGAGCGGTTTCGTCAGAGGATACATCAGCAGCCTAGCAGGCTCTTTTTAAAATGCACCGGACCAATAGTATTACTAATTAGTTGATTGGATACATACATGTACTAATTGGATGCATACATGTAATGACTCACATATGGAACAACTTTCTAATTGCAATTGCACATATAAAGGCATTTCATAATATAAAAATAAGCAACATGGTGATTAAAAATAATAATAAAATAAGCAACAAGGTGGTTTAAAAAATAACAGAAAATATATAATCTATATACAAATTAACCTATAATCTTTCAATCAATACCTCATATCTATAATCACATATACATAATTCAGAGACTCAGCACTAAGGATCCCCATTTACTTCTATAAAACCTTTTAGGGTAACATAAATCCATGCCACTACTAAAGCAGTTCTTGTGGCGCAGGGGAAACATCACCTGCACTCTATGCAGCTAGTCCCATGTTCGAATCCAACCCGCTCAGCTTAACATCCATATTATTTATTTACTTTTAATGGGCTCATTCTATCAATTCATTTTTACCTTTAATTTTTGTTAATATTATTTCTATATTTCATTATTTTAACCCCTGGAATAATTACATTGCTGTTTAAACAACAAAAAGAATTGAAGAAAAAATAAATATTAAACAGACAATTTAAGGATTCGAAGATTTAAATATTTAAAGATTTTAAAATTTAAAACAGGGAGGGGGGGGAGGGAGGGGGGCCTTTTGGGAGAAGGAGGGGAAAAAAATAAAAATAGAAAAAAATATATATATATAGAACCAAGAGAAAGTGTAAAAAGAGGATGGAGGAAGAAATCTGATGTTCATCATTACTAGTGGATTTTACTAAGGAACTTTAAAGGAATACACACAACAGGATTATACAGTTTCATCCTAAGAGGAAAGCTGTTTCCAAAATAGCTACTTCTAATAATTTTGTTTATTTATTAAACATACAATAAATGGATATTCAATAAATAATATATTAGGTAAATCAATAGATAAAATCTTCAGAGACTGCCAATGTTGTTCAGTTCAATGCTCTCATTCAGACTATCAGGTGTAAGGGTACCCAAAGAAAAAATCCAAAATGCCTCCCTTGTCAAGTAAAGGAGATTCAACTGAGGCAGCACAAGGGAACTCTCATCTGGGGACAACAACTGCAGGGAGAACACATATTTTCAGATGAACATGGGAGGGCAGAAGGCTGCCTAATACTGAAGCACCCCCAAACAACAAACCAAATGCAACAACTAGTACAAGCATTCCTGGGGGAAGGCCTGCAGCAGATTGATTTGCATATGGTGATGTCATCCAAGCAGTGGGTCAAAGTTGGCTTCAACCCTCGTCTGCATATGAAAAGAGAAAAGGGGTGTGCAGGGCATGGCGGCCTTTTGCGGCGCTTGGATGACCCCTAGTTCGCATTAAACACCTCCACCCTACTTCGGTGTGGGGCTCATGTTGGCTATGCCCCAGCCCCTGAAGCATTCAAGCTGATTTCTTGCAGCAGCTGGGCACTGTAACAGCTCCAGAGCTGCTCTGTAAGGCAAGTAAAAGGGTGTGGGCCCTGCAGCACTACCTGTAGTTTGCATTGTGCGTTGGAAGGCACAAAGTAAGCAGACGGGAGAAGTCAGGATAGTGCGCAAGGGCATAGAAGGGAGCAACTCAAGAAAAGAGAAGTGGAAACAGACTGCAAATTAGGCTGGATAGAGACCTGAGACAAAGAGATCTGAATTATACGAGAGCCGACCAGGTGAAACACAAATTATGCAGTCAAGTGTCCAACATTTGGGGAAACCGCAGGAGTAGCACACCCAGAGTGCAATGGGTGAGCCTTGCCCTGGGAGAAGCACCTTCATGATCATAGTATCTCACCTGGCAGGTAAGTAGGAGCTGGGCTAGAGCTGGGGAGGGTCGCTGCTCGGGCACCCCCCTGTCAAGTGAAGGAGATCCAACTGAGGCAGCACAAGGGAACTCTCGAAAGAAGAACAAGGCTAGAGGAAGATCTGAGACAAAGAAATCTGACTTTTACCAGAGCTGACCAGAGAAAAGC
This sequence comes from Pseudophryne corroboree, assembly GCF_028390025.1. Taxonomy (NCBI): domain Eukaryota; kingdom Metazoa; phylum Chordata; class Amphibia; order Anura; family Myobatrachidae; genus Pseudophryne; species Pseudophryne corroboree. Next base: position 152,581 of record NW_026970418.1, on the reverse strand, counting down.
ACAAACACAGTCCCTCACTACCACAAATAATGCAGTCCAGTTTCCCACATTTGGGGAAATCACAGGGGTCAGCATACCCAGAATGCAATGAATGAACCTCACCCTGGGAAAACAATCTTCATGACCATGGTATCTCCTATGCAAAATAAGTATGATTTGGGATAGAGCTGGGGAGGGCCGCTGCTCAGGCACATCTCTGTCAAGTAAAGGAGATTCAACTGAGGCAGCACAAGGGAACTCTCATCTGGGGACAACAACTGCAGGGAGAACACATATTTTCAGATGAACATGGGAGGGCAGAAGGCTGCCTAATACTGAAGCACCCCCAAACAACAAACCAAATGCAACAACTAGTGCAAGCATTCCTGGGGGAAGGCCTGCAGCAGATGGATTTGCATATGGTGATGTCATCCAAGCAGTGGGTCAAAGTTGGCTTCAACCCTCATCTGCATATGAATAGAGAAGAGGGGCGTGCAGGGCATGGCGGCCTTTTGCGGCGCTTGGATGACCCCTAGTTCGCATTAAACACCTCCACCCTCCTTCGGTGTGGGGCTCATGTTGGCTATGCCCCAGCCCCTGAAGCATTCAAGCTGATTTCTTGCAGCAGCTGGGCACTGTAACAGCTCCAGAGCTGCTCTGTAAGGCAAGTAAAAGGGTGTGGGCCCTGCAGCACTACCTGTAGTTCGCATTGTGCGTTGGAAGGCAAAAAGTAAGCAGACAGGAGAAGTCAGGATAGTGCGCAAGGGCATAGAAGGGAGCGGCTCAAGAAAAGAGAAGTGGAAACAGACAGCAAACTAGGCTGGAGAGAGACCTGAGACAAAGACATCTGAATTATACGAGAGCCGACCAGGGGAAACACAAATTATGCAGTCAAGTTTCCCGCATTTGGGGAAATCACAGGGGCAGCACACCCAGAGTGCGATGGGTGAGCCTTGCCTGGGAGAAGCTCCTACATGATCATAGTATCTCACCTGGCAGGTAAGTAGGAGTTGGGCTAGAGCTGGGGAGGGTCGCTGCTCGGGCACCCCCCTGTCAAGTGAAGGAGATCCAACTGAGGCAGCACAAGGGAACTCTCGAAAGAAGAACAAGGCTAGAGGAAGATCTGAGACAAAGAAATCTGACTTTTACCAGAGCTGACCAGAGGAAAGCACAAACACAGTCCCTCACTACCACAAATAATGCAGTCGAGTTTCCAACATTTGGGGAAATCACAGGGGTCAGCATACCCAGAATGCAATGAATGAACCTCACCCTGGGAGAACAATCTTCATGACCATGGTATCTCCTATGCAAAATAAGTATGATTTGGGATAGGGCTGGGGAGGGCCGCTACTCAGGCACATCTCTGTCAAGTAAAGGCGATTCAACTGAGGCAGCACAAGGGAACTCTCATCTGGGGACAACAACTGCAGGGAGAACACATATTTTCAGATGAACATGGGAGGGCAGAAGGCTGCCTAATACTGAAGCACCCCCAAACAACAAACCAAATGCAACAACTAGTGCAAGCATTCCTGGGGAAGGCCTGCAGCAGATGGATTTGCATATGGTGATGTCATCCAAGCAGTGGGTCAAAGTTGGCTTCAACCCTCGTCTGCATATGAAAAGAAAAAAGGGATGTGCAGGGCATGGCGGCCTTTTGCGGCGCTTGGATGACCCCTAATTCGCATTAAACATCTCCACCCTCCTTCGGTGTGGGGCTCATGTTGGCTATGCCCAAGCCCCTGAAGCATTAAAGCTGATTTCTTGCAGCAGCTGGGCACTGTAACAGCTCCAGAGCTGCTCTGTAAAGCATGTAAAAGGGTGTGGGCCCTGCAGCACTACCTGTAGTTTGCATTGTGCGTTGGAAGGCACAAAGTAAGCAGACAGGAGAGGTCAGAATAGTGCGCAAGGGCATAGAAGGGAGCGGCTCAAGAAAAGAGAAGTGGAAACAGACAGCAAACTAGGCTGGAGAGAGACCTGAGACAAAGAGATCTGAATTATACGAGAGCCGACCAGGGGAAACACAAATTATGCAGTCAAGTTTCCCACATTTGGGGAAATCACAGGGGCAGCACACCCAGAGTGCAATGGTTGAGCCTTGCCCTGGGAGAAGCACCTACATGATCATAGTATCTCACCTGGCAGGTAAGTAGGAGTTGGGCTAGAGCTGGGGAGGGTCGCTGCTCGGGCACCCCCCTGTCAAGTGAAGGAGATCCAACTGAGGCAGCACAAGGGAACTCTCGAAAGAATAACAAGGCTAGAGGAAGATCTGAGACAAAGAAATCTGACTTTTACCAGAGCTGACCAGAGGAAAGCACAAACACAGTCCCCCACTACCACAAATAATGCAGTCAAGTTTCCCACATTTGGGGAAATCACAGGGGTCACCATACCCAGAATGCAATGAATGAACCTCACCCTGGGAGAACAATCTTCATGACCATGGTATCTCCTATGCAAAATAAGTATGATTTGGGATAGGGCTGGGGAGGGCCGCTGCTCAGGCACATCTCTGTCAAGTAAAGGCGATTCAACTGAGGCAGCACAAGGGAACTCTCATCTGGGGACAACAACTGCATGGAGAACACATATTTTCAGATGAACATGGGAGGGCAGAAGGCTGCCTAATACTGAAGCACCCCCAAACAACAAACCAAATGCAACAACTAGTGCAAGCATTCCTGGGGAAGGCCTGCAGCAGATGGATTTGCATATGGTGATGTCATCCAAGCAGTGGGTCAAAGTTGGCTTCAACCCTCATCTGCATATGAAAAGAAAAAAGGGATGTGCAGGGCATGGCGGCCTTTTGCGGCGCTTGGATGACCCCTAATTCGCATTAAACATCTCCACCCTCCTTCGGTGTGGGGCTCATGTTGGCTATGCCCCAGCCCCTGAAGCATTCGAGCTGATTTCTTGCAGCAGCTGGGCACTGTAACAGCTCCAGAGCTGCTCTGTAAAGCATGTAAAAGGGTGTGGGCCCTGCAGCACTACCTGTAGTTTGCATTGTGCGTTGGAAGGCACAAAGTAAGCAGACAGGAGAGGTCAGAATAGTGCGCAAGGGCATAGAAGGGAGCGGCTCAAGAAAAGAGAAGTGGAAACAGACAGCAAACTAGGCTGGAGAGAGACCTGAGACAAAGAGATCTGAATTATACGAGAGCCGACCAGGGGAAACACAAATTATGTAGTCAAGTTTCCCACATTTGGGGAAATCACAGGGGCAGCACACCCAGAGTGCAATGGGTGAGCCTTGCCCTGGGAGAAGCACCTTCATGATCATAGTATCTCACCTGGCAGGTAAGTAGGAGTTGGGCTAGAGCTGGGGAGGGTCGCTGCTCGGGCACCCCCCTGTCAAGTGAAGGAGATCCAACTGAGGCAGCACAAGGGAACTCTCGAAAGAAGAACAAGGCTAGAGGAAGATCTGAGACAAAGAAATCTGACTTTTACCAGAGCTGACCAGAGGAAAGCACAAACACAGTCCCCCACTACCACAAATAATGCAGTCAAGTTTCCCACATTTGGGGAAATCACAGGGGTCACCATTCCCAGAATGCAATGAATGAACCTCACCCTGGGAGAACAATCTTCATGACCATGGTATCTCCTATGCAAAATAAGTATGATTTGGGATAGGGCTGGGGAGGGCCGCAGCTCAGGCACATCTCTGTCAAGTAAAGGCGATTCAACTGAGGCAGCACAAGGGAACTCTCATCTGGGGACAACAACTGCATGGAGAACACATATTTTCAGATGAACATGGGAGGGCAGAAGGCTGCCTAATACTGAAGCACCCCCAAACAACAAACCAAATGCAACAACTAGTGCAAGCATTCCTGGGGAAGGCCTGCAGCAGATGGATTTGCATATGGTGATGTCATCCAAGCAGTGGGTCAAAGTTGGCTTCAACCCTCGTCTGCATATGAAAAGAAAAAAGGGATGTGCAGGGCATGGCGGCCTTTTGCGGCGCTTGGATGACCCCTAATTCGCATTAAACATCTCCACCCTCCTTCGGTGTGGGGCTCATGTTGGCTATGCCCCAGCCCCTGAAGCATTCAAGCTGATTTCTTGCAGCAGCTGGGCACTGTAACAGCTCCAGAGCTGCTCTGTAAAGCATGTAAAAGGGTGTGGGCCCTGCAGCACTACCTGTAGTTTGCATTGTGCGTTGGAATGCACAAAGTAAGCAGACAGGAGAGGTCAGAATAGTGCGCAAGGGCATAGAAGGGAGCGGCTCAAGAAAAGAGAAGTGGAAACAGACAGCAAACTAGGCTGGAGAGAGACCTGAGACAAAGAGATCTGAATTATACGAGAGCCGACCAGGGGAAACACAAATTATGTAGTCAAGTTTCCCACATTTGGGGAAATCACAGGGGCAGCACACCCAGAGTGCAATGGGTGAGCCTTGCCCTGGGAGAAGCACCTTCATGATCATAGTATCTCACCTGGCAGGTAAGTAGGAGTTGGGCTAGAGCTGGGGAGGGTCGCTGCTCGGGCACCCCCCTGTCAAGTGAAGGAGATCCAACTGAGGCAGCACAAGGGAACTCTCGATAGAAGAACAAGGCTAGAGGAAGATCTGAGACAAAGAAATCTGACTTTTACCAGAGCTGACCAGAGGAAAGCACAAACACAGTCCCCCACTACCACAAATAATGCAGTCAAGTTTCCCACATTTGGGGAAATCACAGGGGTCAGCATACCCAGAATGCAATGAATGAACCTCACCCTGGGAGAACAATCTTCATGACCATGGTATCTCCTATGCAAAATAAGTATGATTTGGGATAGAGCTGGGGAGGGCCGCTGCTCAGGCACATCTCTGTCAAGTAAAGGAGATTCAACTGAGGCAGCACAAGGGAACTCTCATCTGGGGACAACAACTGCAGGGAGAACACATATTTTCAGATGAACATGGGAGGGCAGAAGGCTGCCTAATACTGAAGCACCCCCAAACAACAAACCAAATGCAACAACTAGTGCAAGCATTCCTGGGGGAAGGCCTGCAGCAGATGGATTTGCATATGGTGATGTCATCCAAGCAGTGGGTCAAAGTTGGCTTCAACCCTCGTCTGCATATGAAAAGCAAAAAGGGATGTGCAGGGCATGGCGGCCTTTTGCGGCGCTTGAATGACCCCTAATTCACATTAAACACCTCCACCCTCCTTCGGTGTGGGGCTCATGTTGGCTATGCCCCAGCCCCTGAAGCATTCAAGCTGATTTCTTGCAGCAGCTGGGCACTGTAACAGCTCCAGAGCTGCTCTGTAAAGCATGTAAAAGGGTGTGGGCCCTGCAGCACTACCTGTAGTTTGCATTGACGTTGGAAGGCACAAAGTAAGCAGACATGAGAGGTCATAATAGTGCGCAAGGGCATAGAAGGGAGCGGCTCAAGAAAAGAGAAGTGGAAACAGACAGCAAACTAGGCTGGAGAGAGACCTGACACAAAGAGATCTGAATTATACGAGAGCCGACCAGGGGAAACACAAATTATGCAGTCAAGTTTCCCACATTTGGGGAAATCGCAAGAGCAGCACACCCAGAGTGCAATGGGTGAGCCTTGCCCTGGGAGAAGCACCTTCATGATCATAGTATCTCACCTGGCAGGTAAGTAGGAGTTGGGCTAGAGCTGGGGAGGGTCGCTGCTCGGGCACTTCCCTGTCAAGTGAAGGAGATCCAACTGAGTCAGCACAAGGGAACTCTCGAAAGAAGAACAAGGCTAGAGGAAGATCTGAGACAAATAAATCTGACTTTTACCAGAGCTGACCAGAGGAAAGCACAAACACAGTCCCCCACTACCACAAATAATGAAGTCGAGTTTCCCACATTTGGGGAAATCACAGGGGTCAGCATACCCAGAATGCAATGAATGAACCTCACCCTGGGATAACAGTCTTCATTACCATGATATCTCCTATGCAAAATAAGTATGATTTGGGATAGGGCTGGGGAGGGCCGCTGCTCAGGCACATCTCTGTCAAGTAAAGAAGATTCAACTGAGGCAGCACAAGGGAACTCTCATCTGGGGACAACAACTGCAGGGAGAACACATATTTTCAGATGAACATGGGAGGGCAGAAGGCTGCCTAATACTGAAGCACCCCCAAACAACAAACCAATGCAACAAATAGTGCAAGCATTCCTGGGGGAAGGCCTGCAGCAGATGGATTTGCATATGGTGATGTCATCCAAGCAGTGGGTCAAAGTTGGCTTCAACCCTCGTCTGCATATGAAAAGAGAATGGCGGCCTTTTGCGGCGCTTGGATGACCCCTAGTTCGCATTAAACACCTCCACCCTCCTTCGGTGTGGGGCTCATGTTGGCTATGCCCCAGCCCCTGAAGCATTCAAGCTGATTTCTTGCAGAAGCTTGGCAATGTAACAGCTCCAGAGCTGCTCTGTATGGCAAGTAAAAGGGTGTGGGCCCTGCAGCACTACCTGTAGTTCGCATTGTGCGTTGGAAGGCACAAAGTAAGCAGATGGGAGAAGTCAGGATAGTGCGCAAGGGCATAGAAGGGAGCGGCTCAAGAAAAGAGAAGTGGAAACAGACAGCAAACTAGGCTGGAAAGTGACCTGAGACAAAGAGATCTGAATTATACGAGAGCCGACCAGGGGAAACACAAATTATGCAGTCAAGTGTCCCACATTTGGGGAAATCGCAGGAGCAGCACACCCAGAGTGCAATGGGTGAGCCTTGCCCTGGGAGAAGTACCTTCATGATCATAGTATCTCACCTGGCAGGTAAGTAGGAGTTGGGCTAGAGCTGGGGAGGATCGCTGCTCAAGCACCCCCCTGTCAAGTGAAGGAGATCCAACTGAGGCAGCACAAGGGAACTCTCAAAAGAAGAATAAGGCTAGAGGAAGAAATGAGACAAAGAAATCTGACTTTTACCAGAGCTGACCAGAGGAAAGCACAAACACAGTCCCCCACTACTACAAATAATGCAGTCAAGTTTCCCACATTTGGGGAAATCACAGGGGTCAGCATACCCAGAATGCAATGAATGAACCTCACCCTGGGAAAACAATCTTCATGACCATGGTATCTCCTATGCAAGATAAGTATGATTTGGGATAGGGCTGGAGAGGGCCGCTGCTCAGGCACATCTCTGTCAAGTAAAGGAGATTCAACTGAGGCAGCACAAGGGAACTCTCATCTGGGGACAACAACTGCAGGGAGAACACATATTTTCAGATGAACATGGGAGGGCAGAAGGCTGCCTAATACTGAAGCACCCCCAAACAACAAACCAAATGCAACAACTAGTGCAAGCATTCCTGGGGGAAGGCCTGCAGCAGATTGATTTGCATATGGTAATGCCATCCAAGCAGTGGGTCAAAGTTGGCTTTAACCCTCGTCTGCATATGAAAAGAGAAAAGGGGCGTGCAGGGCATGGCGGCCTTTTGCGGCGCTTGGATGACCTCTAGTTCGCATTAAACACCTCCACCCTCCTTCGGTGTGGGGCTCATGTTGGCTATGCCCCAGCCCCTGAAGCATTCAAGCTGATTTCTTGCAGCAGCTGGGCACTGTAACAGCTCCCGAGCTGCTCTGTAAGGCAAGTAAAAGGGTGTGGGCCCTGCAGCACTACCTGTAGTTTGCATTGTGCATTGGAAGGCACAAAGTAAGCAGACGGGAGAAGTCAGGATAGTGCGCAAGGGCATAGAAGGGAGCGGCTCAAGAAAAGAGAAGTGGAAACAGACAGCAAACTAGGCTGGAGAGCTCTTCTGTCTATATTTTGCAAACCTGCTCTTGTCCTCTCCAGCTGCTCCATGTAGATTTGACGTCTGGAAAGGTGCATAACCCACTGACAAGCAGGCACACTCCTGCATGAGTTTTCTCTCTCACTAGCTGGATGATACACAATCATTTGCATGTGCTCCACCTCCGACACACCACCCACCCAACCACCCAGTGACCAGAGCCACCCACAAGCCAACTGGCTCCGTGATTTAATTTGCACAGTGTAGTCATCCAGGCAGCATGTCCTTCTCAATGGAAGGATCTCTGGTTCCATGGAATCTTCCACATTGGAATGCGGCGGAACAAAAAGGATTTAAATATTCAGCTTGCTAGCATTCAATGTATGCGGCTTGGCTCTAGCACATGGGTCTTCATCCTGTGGCCCTCCAGCTGCTGTGAAACTACACATCCCAGCATGCCCTGCCACAGTTTTGCTATTAAGGTATGCTAAAACTGAGGCAGGGCATGCTGGGATGTGTAGTTCTACAGCAGCTGGAGGGTCGCAGGTTGAAGACCCATGTTCTAGCATGCCTGTTCTATGATGCATGTACCGTGATGTCACAATCAGCTTGGAATGGGTTGTCTAGCAGGCATTTGCTGACAGCCACTTGAGGGAGACACACATCAGGAGATGCAGCATATCGGAGGTCTTCGATGCCTTTCCAGCAAATGCACACCACCTGCTGCTGGTCTGGACACAAAACAATGTCCACAATCGAAGTCCCAAAATGCCCAACTACAGGATTCATGTAAGTAGTGAATTTAGGAATGAATTTAGAAGTAGGAAATTAAGTTAGTTCACAAGTACATTCAAATTCAGATCTAAAGTCTAGGTAGGCCTCACGTCCTGGCAGCACCCAGCTCTTAAAAATGCCTTGATTAGAGGTAGAGAATTAAATGTAGATAAAAAGTAGACACAAAATAAGACTCCACAGAGCAGTTATCAGGTGTCTTTATCAATTGTTGCATTTAAAAAATCAAGCAATTAGGGAACACAATGTTGCAACAATGTAACCCTATTTGCAAAATAGTACTAAATAAGTTTGTCGATGTAAGACATTTGCAAAGGCGCATCCAAAACACGCTGGAAAATGCAACTGAATCTGTTTTTGGAGGCTAGAATAGGAAATGTGCATCGGTCCTACAAGTACTGAAAGCTCTTCTACCAACTCCCTTTTCTGAAAAGCCATTTAATATATGGTTCCCAGATAGGGGACATATCAGATATTGCCTTTCAAAAGCAGCAAATATCATACCACTTCTATTGCCATCAAAGATAAACATTGATTGTTTTCAGATATTGGATTGAAAAAGCAGTCTTTATTGACATAAAGAAGCAAAAAAACATACATAAACATTACACACATAAGTACTGTGTTGCAGCACAGATAAAACACAATACAAATGCTGTCGATATAGTACAGTTCAAGAACTACAGCACAGGCCAGCCTACACTATAAATCATGAACTGCACTATACATTTAAACAACACAATAATACAACAGTTAATAAGGCTATGGGTGTGGAGTGTAAGAGGGTGAGGGAATCACAAGCCCGAAGCTTTATTGAAAGACAGACACATATAAAGGGAGGATTAATAAATACAAAGATATCCTTTACTATAGAATGTAGTCCAATCCGGTCTTTCAACTCTTCCACAACTTAAAAACGGATAGTGTTCCCAAGCCTTCCATCCTGGAATATCTTCAGTCTCTCGCCAATGAAGAAAACAATCCCTCCAGCAGACTCTTCAACCACGATACAAGATCACAGCCAAAAGGGCGAGAAGCAACTACACTTGCGTTTAACCAAAATAGCTAAAACTTAGTGGAGGAAAGTGCAGTGCACCAAAACATAAGCTGACACAATCATGGAGAATGCGCCAGCATATATGCCCTTCTATCTATACTTTGCAAACCTGCTCTTGTCCCCTCCAGCTGCTCCATGTAGATTTGACGTCTGGCAAGGTGCATAACCCACTGACAAGCAGGCACACTCCTGCATGAGTTTTCACTCTCACTAGCTGGATGATACACATTCATTTGCATGTGCTCCACCTCCGACACACCGCCCACCCAACCACCCAGTCACCAGAGCCACCCACAAGCCAACTGGCTCCGTGACTTAATTTGCACAGTGCAGTCATCCAGGCAGCATGTCCTTCTCAATGGAATAATCTCTGGTTCCATGGAATCTTCCGCATTGGAATGCTGCGGAACAAAAAGGATTTAAACATTCAGCTTGCTAGCATTCAATGTACCTGCGGCTTGGCTCTAGCACATGGGTCTTCATCCTGCGGCCCTCCAGCTGCTGTGAAACTACACATCCCAGCATGCCCTGCCACAGTTTTGCTATTAAGGTATGCTAAAACTGAGGCAGGGCATGCTGGGATGTGTAGTTCCACAGCAGCTGGAGGGTCGCAGGTTGAAGACCCATGTTCTAGCATGCCTGTTCTATGATGCATGTTCCGTGATGTCACAATCAGCTTGGAATGGGGTATCTAGCAGGCATTTGCTGACAGCCACTTGAGAGAGACACACATCAGGAGATGCAGCATATCGGAGGTCTTCGATGCCTTTCCAGCAAATGCACACCACCTGCTGCTGGTCTGGACACAAAACAATGCCCACAATCGAAGTCCCAAAATGCCCAACTACAGGATTCATGTAAGTAGTGAATTTAGGAATGAATTATGAAGTAGGAAATTAAGTTAGTTCACAAGTACATTCAAATTCAGATCTAAAGTCTAGGTAGGCCTCACGTCCTGGCAGCCCCCAGCATTTAAAAATGCCTTGATTAGAGGTAGGGAATTAAATGGAGATAAGAAGTAGACGCAAAATAAGACTCCACAGAGCAGTTATCAGGTGTCTTTATCAATTGTTGCATTTAAAAAATCAAGCAATTAGGGAACACAATGTTGCAACAATGTAACCCTATTTGCAAAATAGTACTAAATAAGTTTGTCGATGTAAGACATTTGCAAAGGCGCATTTAAAACACGCTGGAAAATGCAACTGAATCTGTTTTTGGAGGCTAGAATAGGAAATGTGCATCGGTCCAACAAGTACTGAAAGCTCTTCTACCATCTTCCTTTTCTGAAAAGCCATTTAATATATGGTTCCCAGATAGGGGACATATCAGATATTGCCTTTCAAAAGCAGCAAATATCATACCACTTCTATTGCCATCAAAGATAAACATTGATTGTTTTCAGATATTGGATTGAAAAAGCAGTCTTTATTGACATAAAGAAGCAAAAAAACATACATAAACATTACACACATAAGTACTGTGTTGCAGCACAGCCAAAACACAATACAAATGCTGTCGGTATAGTACAGTTCAAGAACTACAGCACAGGCCAGCCTACACTATAAATCATGAACTGCACTATACATTTAAACTATACAATAATACAACAGTTAATAAGGCTATGTGTGTGGAGTGTAAGAGGGTGAGGGAATCACAAGCCCGAAGCTTTATTGAAAGACAGACACATATAAAGGGATGATTAATAAATACAAAGATATCCTTTACTATAGAATGTAGTCCAATCCGGTCTTTCAACTCTTCCACAACTGAAAAACGGATAGTGTTCCCAAGCCTTCCATCCTGGAATATCTTCAGTCTCTCGCCAATGAAGAAAACAATCCCTCCAGCAGACTCTTCAACCACGATACAAGATCACAGCCAAAAGGGCGAGAAGCAACTACACTTGCGTTTAACCAAAATAGCTAAAACTTAGTGGAGGAAAGTGCAGTGCACCAAAACATAAGCTGACACAATCATGGAGAATGCGCCAGCATATATGCCCTTCTATCTATATTTTGCAAACCTGCTCTTGTCCCCTCCAGCTGCTCCATGTAGATTTGACGCCTGGCAAGGTGCATAACCCACTGACAAGCAGGCACACTCCTGCATGAGTTTTCACTCTCACTAGCTGGATGATACACATTCATTTGCATGTGCTCCACCTCCGACACACCGCCCACCCAACCACCCAGTCACCAGAGCCACCCACAAGCCAACTGGCTCCGTGATTTAATTTGCACAGTGCAGTCATCCAGGCAGCATGTCCTTCTCAATGGAATAATCTCTGGTTCCATGGAATCTTCCGCATTGGAATGCTGCGGAACAAAAATGATTTAAACATTCAGCTTGCTAGCATTCAATGTACCTGCGGCTTGGTTCTAGCACATGGGTCTTCATCCTGTGGCCCTCCAGCTGCTGTGAAACTACACATCCCAGCATGCCCTGCCACAGTTTTGCTATTAAGGTATGCTAAAACTGAGGCAGGGCATGCTGGTATATGTAGTTCCACAGCAGCTGGAGGGTCGCAGGTTGAAGACCCATATTCTAGCATGCCTGTTCTATGATGCATGTTCCGTGATGTCACAATCAGCTTGGAATGGGGTGTCTAGCATGCATTTGCTGACAGCCACTTGAGGGAGACACACATCAGGAGATGCAGCATATCGGAGGTCTTCGATGCCTTTCCAGCAAATGCACACCACCAGCTGCTGGTCTGGACACAAAACAATGCCCACAATTGAAGGCTCAAAATGCCCAACTACAGGATTAATGTAAGTAGTGAATTTAGGAATGAATTTAGAAGTAGGAAATTAAGTTAGTTCACAAGTACTTTCAAATTCAGATCTAAAGTCTAGGTAGGCCTCACGTCCTGGCAGCCCCCAGCATTTAAAAATGCCTTGATTAGAGGTAGGGAATTAAATGTAGATAAGAAGTAGACACAAAATAAGACTCCACAGAGCAATTATCAGGTGTCTTTATCAATTGTTGCATTTAAAAAAATCAAGCAATTAGGGAACACAATGTTGCGACAATGTAACCCTATTTGCAAAATAGTACTAAATAAGTTTGTCGATGTAAGACATTTGCAAAGGCGCAAACAAAACACGCTGGAAAATGCAACTGAATCTGTTTTTGGAGGTTAGAATAGATGCAGGATCAAGTAGCTCAATGGGTAGGGTATTTGATTAGAATTCAACAGGTTATAGGTTTGAATCCTGGGTATGATAGTTTGAGGTGTTATTTAATAAAGTATGTTTATATATTAGTCACACATGGCTTACTTGTACAAATGGCATGTCACCAGTTAGTGCTGACTGCTGATATGCCATTTGCACAAACACGCCATGTGTGACTGTATATGCATTTAAGGAGGGCACCCCGGCAATACCACAAACCATTGAGTGTCAAGTATACTAGATATATCTTCATATCTCATGTGCTTTCTCTGAGACCAATCTTGTTATGCCCCTTCCCCACAAGGCATGCGCCTTTTGTCCATATTGCAAAATTATATAATTATCTGTCACAGGGCACCAAAAAGTCTAGTTATGGCTCTGGTATGCATTATGTAATCTGGCAGACCATATCTCCAACACTGGCTGGTTGGAATAGAAATCCGGTTATCTATGTGAGCAAATGACCATCAACGATTTACTCTCAAACACTAGAAAATGGACAAAAATGGTCCCCTAAACAAATTGGTTCAATTTTGGGTTTAACCAATTTGTGTAATGACCATTTTTGACCACTTTTCTAGTGTTTGGGAGCAAATGGTTAATTGACATTTGCTCCTATACATTACCAGATTTTCATTCCATCCATCCAGACTGGATAGATAGCCTGACAGATAATTGTGTAGTGTACGCCCAGGATAACTGTCAGTTGTGCTTTCTTTTAAGACAGCACATAAATGGGTGGGCAGATCCAGAGCAAGCACTGCCCACTCATGCATAGTTGTCAACTGATGTGAAGTTCCAGGGGGCAATCTCAGTTATAAAGAAAAGTATCTGCAAATTGTCCCTAGTTTAAAAAAAAAAAAAAAAAAAATTGATCAACTCCATTTATTTAGTATGATATCCCAGGTGATAGGATGCCGGCAGTCAGAACAACATACTTTATTAAATAACACATCTCAAACTACCATACCCAGGATTCAAACCTATAACCTGTTGAATTCTAATCAAACACCCTACCTATTGAGCTATTTGATCCTGCATAAAAATTGTGAACATTATATGAAGCTATTGGTACTTTGAAAAAAAAGTATCAGCATTACAACGCAGCAGATCCATGCAGTTTGCAGCTACACACTACATGTATCTGCTCAGCCACAATGCTGATTATTTCTTCACAAAGTACAAGGTGAGCTCCAAACAGAATTCTCTAGCTTAGAATTATGCCAAACCTAGAAGTCGGGCCCCCCACCCTGGGATCCCCCAGAGGGAGGCCTGCACTGTCATGCGGCAGGCTTGTCCGTTTTGGAAGCAGGCTGATGGGCAGCCCAGGCTTGCTTCAGTCTGGGCTTGGCAGGTCTGGAAGCATGAGCTTGCTTTGGGTATGCCTGACCTTGGGTACTCTTTACCTTGAGGATGAAAGGGCCAAGGGAAAGTACTTTTAGCCTTCTGCGTGGTAGGAGTCATACTAGGTAGGCAAGCTGTTTTAGCAGTAGCCAGATCAGCTACAATCTTATTGAGGTCTTCTCCAAAGAGAGTGTCTCCCTTGAAAGGAAGCACCTCCAGGGTTTTCTTGGAATCCATATCCACCGACCAGGATCTCAACCAGCTGTATAAAGTATTACCTTGGAACTGGCTCTCCACTCCCCATTATCTGGTTATCATGGCTTCCTCCGCCAGTGTCCAGACTCGCTTGCTGAAGCTCGGCCACTTCTTCCTAGCAGCAGGCTCCTGGATCACTGGGCAGCAGAGGTGCTTGGGAGCCGGAAGGGGGCGGAGCAATCAGGCAGGCAGTTGCAGTGCTGCCCAGCTATCTGTGGTGTGAGAAGAAGCAGGGGCACCCCACCGCTGGCAGTGCTGCAGCTAGCGGTGGTGGCAGCGGCGAGGCTGCTGGGCTGGGTCTTGAAAAAGGTGGAAAGAAGGGTGTTACGGCATGGAATGTACAAACTGCGAGACCCTGCTGGTAGCGCCTTTGTCTATTTAGTAGGAAGGGCACGTAACAGCCGGAGGGCAATGGAGGAAGCCCCTTTAGGGCTGGAGCCCGGCGGCAACTGACTCCGTTGTCTCTGGCAGTTCCGCCCCTGGACTAGAGGAATGGTCAAGAACATGGCAACATTTAATGCCAAAAAATGCAAAATCATACACGTCTCAAAAATACAAAGGCTAACTATAATATTAAGGGCATTATAATGGCAAGAGGAAAGCTATCTAAGTATTACTATTTCAGGTGAGCAATGTAACAAAGCAATAGGAAAGGCAAGTCAGATGCTTGTTTGCATAGGTAAAGAACCAGTAGCAGAAAAAAGTAATACAGGTTGAGTATCCCATATCCAAATATTCCGAAATACGGAAAATTCCGAAATACGGACTTTTTTGAGTGAGACTGAGATAGTGAAACCTTTGTTTTTTGATGGCTCAGTGTACACAAACTTTGTTTAATACTCAAAGTTATTAAAAATATTGTATTAAATGAACTTCAGACTGTGTGTATAAGGTGTATATGACACATAAATGAATTCTGTGAATGTACACACACTTTGTTTAATGCACAAAGTTATAAAAAATATTGGCTAAAATGACCTTCAGGCTGTGTGTATATGGTATATATGAAACATAAATGCATTCTGTACTTAGATTTAGGTCCCATCACCATAATATCTCGTTATGGTATGCAATTATTCCAAAATACAGAAAAATCCGATATCCAAAATTCCTCTGGTCCCAAGCATTTTGGATAAGGGATACTCAACCTGTAATGCCACTGTATAGGTCCTTGGTACAGCCACATTTAGAATCCTGTGTTCAGTTCCAGAAGCCATATCTCAAGCGCCTTGAGTCCTGTTGGAGAAAGAGCACTATATAAATAAATAGTATCAAAATTTGTTTCACGGCACCCCTAGGCCAAAGTTTTTTTTATTGAGAAATTCAGAAAAAAATATAAAATTAAGTAAATTGTGTTTATAGCATGTCATCCTCAGGTTCAGTTATGTTGTGAGGGAATGGTTTTGCCAATTTAATAAAGTATAAATAATTTTAATTGGTCCTGGACCACCAAACTATGCTACCAGTGCAAGAACCCCAGTTTGGAAACTACTGCCATAAAATAAACCTTTTTTGTTTTTTTTAAACTACATGTAATACACCTTAGATCTCAGTTCCTAAAAGGTTTTAAACCCTTGCATACAGTAAACTACACATATTTAAAAATCCTACACCGGGCACAAGTGCTCACGGGCCAATTTCATGGCAGTCTCGGATAGGAGGGCATTGTGGATTCACCAAGGGAATGCTGATGCTGACTCCAAGAAGCCTCTTCAAGATCGCAGGAGCAGAGTCCTCTGCTTCTGCCAAATCCACTGCATGACGCTGGGGCTCTCTTGCAGGAGCCCACACCAGTGGGGGGCACCAGGGGCGGAACTACTGGCAGGGCAGGCAGTGCATTGCACTAGGGCCCCGCCGCACTCAAGGGCCCACAGCCGCCGGCATTACAATGAGTCACAATGACTCATTGTATCATGCCGCAGCCGCACACCAGCGCTCCCGTCGGGTCTGCGTCCTGCGACTCCCGCCGCCCGCCCGTCGTAACGAACAGATCAGGCCAGGGCACTACGGGCAGCAGCCGCAGCACCAGACACGCTGCCGCCTCTGTAACACACGAAGAGGGAGGAGGGTCGCTTGGAGATGAGAGGAGCAGCGGCACGGGGGGGAGGAGGAGGAGGAGGGAGGTGAAGGAAGGAGCCGCAGCAGCGCTTTGTTACTGGTGGAGGCGCTGCTGCTGCTGCCCCTCTGCTTCACTATAGGCTGTCTTCCGAGAACAGCCTATAGTGAAGCAGAGGGGCAGCAGCAGCAGCGCCTCCACCAATAACACAGCGCTGCTGCGGCTCCCTCCTCCACCTCCCTCCTCCTCCTTCTCTACTGCCCGGGAATCGTCAAGCTGCACGAGGAGCCTGAGCCAGCGGAGAGGGTAAGTATAATTCTTCTTTCTTTCTTTCTTTCTTTCTTTCTTTCTTTCTTTCTTTCTTTCTTTCTTTCTTTCTTTCTTGGGACTGCCTGCCGCTATGTGTAAAAAGGGGGAATCTGCCTGCCGCTTTGTGTAAAAAGGGGGAATCTGCCTGCCGCTATGTGTAAAAAGGGGGAATCTGCCTGCCGCTATGTGTAAAAAGGGGGAATCTGCCTGCAGCTATGTGTAAAAGGGGGGAATCTGCCTGCAGCTATGTGTTAAAAGGGGGAATCTGCCTGCAGCTATGTGTAAAAAGGGGGACTGCCTGCCGCAATGTGTAAAAAGGGGGAATCTGCCTGCCGCTATGTGTAAAAAGGGGGAATCTGCCTGCAGCTATGTGTAAAAAGGGGGACTGCCTGCCGCAATGTGTAAAAAGGGGGAATCTGCCTGCCGCAATGTGTAAAAAGGGGGAAGCTGCTTGCCGCAATGTGTAAAAAGGGGAAATCTGCTTGCCGCAATGTGTAACAAGGGGGAATCTGCCTGCCGTAATGTGTAACAAGGGGGATGCTGTCTGCCGTAATGTGTAACAAGGGCACGCTGTCTGCCATAATGTGTAACAAGGGCAAGCTGTCTGCTGTAATGTGTAACAAGGGCAAGCTGTCTGCTGTAATGTGTAAAAAGTGTACGATGTCTGCCATTATGTGTAACAAGGGCAGGCTGACTGCAGTTATGTGAAAAAAGTGTACACTGTCTGCCGCTATGTTTAACAAGGGCAGGCTGTCTGCCGTTATGTGTAAAAAGTGTATGCTGTCTGCCGCTATGTTTAACAAGGGCAGGCTGTCTGCCGTTATGTGAAAAAAATGTACGCTGTCTGCCGCTATGTGTAACAAGGGCACGCTGTCTGCCGTTGTGTAAAAAAGGGGGATGCTGTCTGCCGTAATGTGTAAAAAGGGGACGCTGTCTGCTGTAATGTGTAAAAAGAGGACGCTGTCTGCTGTAATGTGTAAAAAGAGGAATCTGTCCGCCGTAAGGTGTAAAAGGGTCTCTACCTGGTGTAGTGGTGCTACTGTGCGGCGTAATTTGAATAATGGAGACTACTGTGCACCGTTTTATGAATTGGTATTATTTTGTGGCCACACCCCTTAACCACGAAGCCACGCCACTATGTTTTTGTGCGCGCGCCTGCGGCGCGCACTGCCCCTGTTTTGCATGCAGGGGTGGGGCTCCAATGCCGTTTCTTGCACACACTGCTAAAATGTCTAGTTACGGCACTGTTGCTAGGTATCCACTTCCCTGAGCAGGCCCCCCTCACCAGATCCTCTCCAGGGGTGAGGGGGTGGACTTGGATGGGATGGGATGGGGGGGGGGCACAAGCCATTTTGTCGCACATGGGCCCACTGCTCGCTAGTTCCGCCACTGGGGGGCACGTCTAAAACTCTTCAGTCAGTTCTGGATTCATTCGGACCTGGACTCGTGGGTTTTACAAATAGTGTCCCAAGGGTACAAACTGGGGTTTCAAGAAGTTCCCCCTCACCAATTGTTCAAATCAGCCTTAGTCAGCAGGGAGAAGGTTTTTATTCAAGCCTCTTCGTGGTCCCGAAGCCGGACGGCTCAGTCAGACCAAACTTAAATCTGAAATCCCTTAATTTCTACCTAAAGAAATTCAATTTCAAGATGGAATCTCTCAGGGTAGTGATCTCCAGTCCGGGGGATAAAGGAGATTTCATGGTTTTGGTAGACATAAAGGATGCCTACTTACATGTTCCCATTTAGCCACTGCATCAAGCTACCTGAGGTTTGCAATTCAGGATTGTCATTACCAATTTCAGACGTTGCCGTTTGGTCTGTCCACGGCTCCGAGGATTTTCACCAGGGTGATGGCGGAAATGATGGTTCTCCTTCGCAAGCAAGGAGTCACAATTATCCCGTACTTGGATGATCTCCTGATAAAGGCGAGATCCAGGTACCAGTTGGTGCAAAACATCGACTCTCCCTGACAGTTCTTTAACAACATGGTTGGCTCCTAAACTTGCCAAAATCGCAGTTGGTCCTAATGACGCGGTTGTTGTTTTTGGGAGTGATACTGGACACAGAAGAGGTTTTCTTCTAGTGGAATGGCTCTGGAGATCCAGAGTCTGGTCAAACAAATTCTGAAACCAGCAAGAGTGTTAATCCATCAATGCATTCGGTTGCTGGGGAAGATGGTTGCGGCCTACGAGGCCATTCAGTTTGGCAGGCTCCATGCCAGAGTGTTCCAGTGGGACCTGTTGGACAAGTGGTCCGGATCCCACCTACACATGCACCGGAGGATAATCCTGTCTTCCAAGACCAGAATCTCACTCCATTGGTGGCTGCACAGTTCTCACCACCTAGAGGGGCGATGGTTTGGGATCCAGGACGGGATCCTAGGGACCACGGATGCAACCCTCTGAGGCTGGGGAGCAGTCACACAGGGGGAAAACATCCAAGGAAGATGGTCAAGTCAGGAAAGTTGTCTCCACATAAATGTTCTGGAGTTAAGGGCCATTTAATAACTGCAGACACAGTACGCACTGGGACGGGTGCCCAGCATCCTCTACGGAATAAGAGAAAAGGATTTACCAGTTGGTATTAAAATCCTATTTTCTCTAACGTCCTAGAGGATGCTGGGGACTCCGTAAGGACCATGGGGATAGACGGGCTCCGCAGGAGACATGGGCACTTTAAGAAAGACTTTAGTTCTGGGTGTGCACTGGCTCCTCCCTCTATGCCCCTCCTCCAGACCTCAGTTTGATACTGTGCCCAGTGGAGACTGGGTGCTTTTCAGGAGCTCTCCTGAGCTTTCTGACAGAAAGTATTTTGTTAGGTTTTTAATTTTCAGGGAGCACTGCTGGCAACAGACTCCCTCATCGAGGGACTGAGGGGAGAGAAGCAGCCCTACTCTCTGAGTTGCAAGGTCCTGCTTCTTAGGCTACTGGACACCATTAGCTCCAGAGGGATTGGTACGCAGGATCTCACCCTCGCCGTCCGTCCCAGAGCCGCGCCGCCGTCCCCCTCGCAGAGCCGGAAGATAGAAGCCGGGTGAGTATGAGAAGAAAAGAAGACTTTAGAGGCGGCAGAAGACTTCATGATCTTCACTGAGGTAACGCACAGCACTGCAGCTGTGTGCCTTTGCTCCCATACACCTCACATACTCCGGTCACTGTAAGGGTGCAGGGCGCAGGGGGGGCGCCCTGGGCAGCAATATAAACCTCTTTCGCAAAAATATAACATATATACAGCTGGGCACTGTATAAATGTATGAGCCCCCACCAATTTTACAGTTTAAGCGGGACAGAAGCCCGCCTCCGAGGGGGCGGGGCTTCTCCCTCAGCACTCACCAGCGCCATTTTTTCTCCACAGCACCGCTGAGAGGAAGCTCCCCGGACTCTACCCTGCTTATACCACGTTAGACAAGAGGGTTGAAAAGAGGGGGGGGGGGGCACATAATTCGCAAATTACATACAGCAGCACTACTGGGCAAACATTAAGTTACTGTTTTATTCCTGGGTTATATAGCGCTGGGGGGTGTGCTGGCATACTCCCTCTCTGTCTCTCCAAAGGGCCTTGTGGGGAAACTGTCTTCAGAAAAAGCATTCCCTGTGTGTGTGGTGTGTCGGTACACGTGTGTCGACATGTCTGAGGAAGAAGGCTATATTAGAGAGGAGCGGGAGCAAATGAATGTGGTGTCTCCGCCGACAGCTGATTGGATGGATATGTGGAATGTTTTAAATGCTAGTGTAAACTCATTGCACAAAAGATTAGACAAGGCAGAAGCTTTGGGACAGTCAGGGTCTCAACCCATGCCTGATCCTATGTTGCAGGGACTGTCAGGGTCTCATAAGCGCCCACTATCCCAGTTTGTTGACACAGATACCGACACGGATTCTGACTCCAGTGTCGATTACGATGATGCAAAGTTACAGCCAAAATTGGCAAAATCCATTCGATTTATGATTATGGCAATAAAAGATAACCTTTCCCCCCTCACACGAGCTGAACGAGTTATGTAAAAAAGCTTGGAAATCTCCAGATAAAAGACTGCAGATTTCCAAAAGGATTCTTATGGCGTATCCTTTCCCATCAACGGATAGGTTACGATGGGAATCCTCCCCTAGGGTGGACAAAGCATTAACACGCTTATCCAAGAAGGTAGCCCTCCCGTCCCAGGATACGGCTACCCTCAAAGAGTGTGCTGACCGCAAACAGGAGATTACCCTGAAGTCCATTTATACACATTCAGGTACCTTACTCAGACCGGCAATTGCGTCGACCTGGGTGTGTAGTGCTGTAGCGGCATGGACAAATGCCTTATCTGAGGGGATGGATAGCCTAGACAAGGATACTATTTTATTGACCCTGGGGCATATAAGAGATGCTGTCCTATATATGTGTGTATGAAAACTACCGGTGGTGCTGCAGGGCCCACACCCTTTTACTTGTCTTGTAGAGCAGCTCTGAAGCTGTTACAGTGCCCAGCTGCTGCAAGAAATCAGCTTGAATGCTTCAGGGGCTTGGTCATGGCCAACATGAGCCCCACACCGAAGGAGGGTGGGGGTGTTTAATGCAAACTTGGGGTTATCCAAGCGCCGCAAAAGACCGCCATGCCCCGCATGCCCCTTTTCTCTTTTCATATACAGATGAGGGTTCCAGCCAACTTTGGCCCACTGCTTGGATGACATCACTGAATGCAAATCCGTCTGCTGCAGACCTTCCCCCAGGAATGCTTGCAATAGTTGTTGCATATGGTTTAATGTCTGAGGGTGCTTCAGTATTAGGCAGCCTTCCGCCCTCCCATGTTCATCTGAAAAGATGTGGTCTCCCTGCAGTTGTTGTCCCCAGACGAGAGTTCCCTTGTGCTTCCTCAGTTAAATCTCCTTAACTTGACGAGGGTGTGCCCGAGCAGCCGCCCTCCCCAGCCCTTTCCCAACACATACTTATCTTGCATATGAGATCTCTTGATCATGAAGATAGTTCTCACAGGTTGAGGTTCATCCTGGCCCCGCTCCCCGCTGGAGAGCGCTGATGGGGACAGCAGCGGGGCTTCAGCAGCAGGGTGAGTATGTGTGGCCAGAGACCTCCCTTCCTTCCCATGTGCAGGCCTGCAGAGTGTGCCGTGCAGGATGGGGCATGTGACACTCTCCCTCCCTGGGGCTCTTCCAGATGTAGCTCCTCAGCAGTATTTTTCCCGGGCAGCGCGGCGCTCTCCCCGACTGGCATCCGCCCTGGAACACTGCCTTCCTCAACGCAACATCAGCAGGGGGCCCGGGCCTCATCACCATCCCAGGTCTTTCTCATGTATGTATCATGTATGTGTGTGTGATATATGTATGAATCATATATGTTTGTGATATATCTATCTATCTATCTATCTATCTATCTATCTATCTATCTATCTATCTATCTATCTATCTATCTATCGTATATGTGTGTGTATATATGTATCTATCATGTATGTATGTATGTATGTATCTATCTATCTTGTATGTATGTGTTCTATCTATCTATCTATCTATCTATCTATCTATCTATCTATCTATCTATCGTGTGTGTAATATATGTATGTATCTATCATGTATGTGTTATATGTATGTATCACACCTTCCTCTATACATATACATACATACATACATACATACACACACCTATATCTGTACGTACACTGACATACACACACCAACATCTATACATAAACACGCTGACCCCTAAACGTACACCAACGTACCCACATGTGAATCTATACATACATGTGCTGACACCTGGACATACACTGATGTACCCACACCTAACATCTATACATACACATGCTAACAACTGGACGTATACAGACGTACCCACATTTGCATCCATGCATATATAGATGTAGGTGTGTGTACGTCAGTGTACGTCCAGGTGTCAACGCGTGTATGTACAGATGCAGGTGTGGGTACGTCTGTGTATGTCCAGGTGTCAGAATGTGTATGTATAGATGCAGGTGTGGGAACGTCAGTGTAGGTTCAGGTGTCAGCGCGTGTATGTATAGATGCAGGTGCTTGTATGTCCAGATGTCAGTGCATGTATGTATAGATGCAAGTGTGGGTACGTCGGTGTATGTCCATTTGTCAGCGCGTGTATATATAGATGCAGGTGCTTGTATGTTGGTGTATGTCCAGGTGTCAGCATGTGTATGTATAGATGCTGGTGTGGGAATGTTGGTGTATGTCCAGGTGTCAGGGCGTGTATGTATGGATATTAGGTGTGGGTACATCAGTGTATGTCCAGGTGTTAGCGCATGTATGTATAGATGCAGGATAATAATCGCACAGCGTGCCCCCCGCCAACCACAAACCTCCCCCACCCCCCTGTATGACATAAACACCGCTAATTCCACTTACACACAATAATTTCAGTTTGCGACCAGGAGCCGGCAATGTATGTGCACCCAAATGAAGCCACTGTACATGCCCTGCAGGCTGCTATGTACTGCACAGGTGCAACAAATTTAAATGCCCTATCTTTAAAATGGGGCATATTTTACTAAATTAAAAAAACCTGTAACTTTCTGTAAAACCTTAACCCCAAAAGGCACTACACTAACATCAGGGTGTAGAGTTGGATGTTGATCCAAGGCACCAACAGGCTAAAGCTTTGACTGTTCCCAGGATGCCTTGCATCGCCTCCTCTATAACCCTGCCCAGTGGCGTAACTAGACCTTTGTGGGCCCCATAGGAAAATTCTGAATGGGCCCACCAGCACTCAACAAGAATGAGTGGCGTTTGGGGTCAGAAAAGTAGAGGGGAAGGGGTCTGACAGAGTAGGGGGCAGGACATGAATGAATAGAAACTGAGGTGTCCATTATATAAAGAAATACAGTATGTGTGTCTGTGTGTATATCACACACACACATATAAGGGAAATTCAAATGCCCTCAATTATTGCGCCCATTACACTCTGGTTTAGGTGCACAAAGCACCTAAACCTGAATAAAGTAATGGGCGCGATCGTGAAAAGACACCGTTTGGTTGCCCAAATGGGTCTCTTTGCACACATTTCAGCTTGTTTCCCCTGGGGGTAGCGAGCTGAAATAAACATGTCGCACCCTTTGGCAGCAACATTAGAATAGCTGCTGACGGGCACGATTGAGGGAGGAAAGGGACATTTGAATCCAGCCCATAGATGCAATGTGAATATGTAATTTGTACCTTCCTATCTTAAAATGTATATAGTAGTGTATACACTAGAGGTCTTTCCGAACCCCCTAATCCTAACATTGTAATTTGCTTTAGGGCGCACCTCCAATTAGTCTAGTGTTTCGTATTTTCACATTAAATACTTTCTTGCATTGGTTGGTTAAAGATTAGATCGTATATTTTTCTAGATATAGCTGTGCATAGTCTACAAGGCTACATGCTTCTCCCCTAACTAGAGATGTGCAGCGGGCATTTTTCGTGTTTCATGTTTTGGTTTTGGTTTCGGATCCGCAGTTGTGTTTTGGATACGGACGCGTTTTGGCAAAACCACCCTTTCGGGTTTTGGATTCGGGTGATTTTTTTTTAAAACCTCAAACAGCTAAAATCATAGAATTTGGGGGTAATTTTGATCCTATAGTATTAAGCTCAATAACCATAATTTCTACTCCTTTCCAGTCTATTCTGAACACCTCACACCTCCCAATATTATTTTTAGTCCTAAAATTTGCACCAAGGTCCCTGGATGACTAAGCTAAGCGACCCAAGTGGGCAGCACAAACACCTGGCCCATCTAGGAGTGGCACTGCAGTGTCAGACAGGATGGCACTTAAAAAAATAGCCCCAAACAGCACATGATGCAAAGATAAATAAAAAAGAGGCGCAAGATGAAATTGTAGTGTGTCTCTCCTGCTCAGTGTCAGTTCTCAGTAGTATCCTCATCAGTGCTCAGTATCACTGCTCATTGTCTTGTGCTGCATTGTGGTGCTCAGTATACTAGAGTACATTACTAATAGTCCAGTGCTGCATCTTGCTGCTCAGTGTCAGTTCTAGTATCCTCATCAGTGCTCAGTATCACTGCTCATTGTTTTGTGCTGCATTGTGGTGCTCAGTATACTACAGAACATTACTAATAGTCCAGTGCTGCATCTGGCTGCTCAGTGTCAGTTCTAGTAATCTCATCAGTGCTCCGTATCACTGCTCATTGTCTTGTGGTGCTCAGTATACTACAGTACATTACTAATACTCCAGTGTCTTGTGCCGCATATGGCTGCTGTAGGGTGCTGTGGTAGTGTCCTGTCACTGTGCATATGTCATCATTCCAGTCACAGTGATTTCTGGTATCTATCTAGTGGTATCTAATTCCAGACATTACCACCGTCTAATTCCAGATATATTACTGGCATATAATTCCACACATTAAAAAATGGAGAACAAAAAGGTGGAGGGTAAAATAGGGAAAGATCAAGATCCACTTCCACCTAGTGCTGAAGCTGCTGCCACTAGTCAAGGCAGAGACAATTCAATGCCATCAACATTATGTAATGATTATACGATACATTATATATCATATCATTGTATGGTTGTAAAATACAACTTAAAAACTTTAATGAATAAATACATAAAGTAGCTTTTATGTAACCTTTTTAAACCTATTAGCATAGACCGAATCTCATCGTGTGTATAGGCCTTTAGTTCAACAACAGCATGGGACCAGTTAGTGTGTTTTGACCACTGCACAGCACCTGGTGTTATATAGTAAGCACCACTATGGCATAGTATACAGCATTATGGGCCTGATATGAGTGTGACCAGCGGTGATGTGGAATGCAGTAGGAGGTGCTGTTTAGTAAGCACCACTTCTATATTCACCATGCAGTATATTGTGTGAATATAGAAGTGTTGGCTGTGTTATGTATTAGAGTAATTATTGCAGCTCCCTGCTAAAATTGCAACAATGTAATTTAGTGACAAGCTGCAGAGATTAACCCTTTCTGTGGCTGCTGCACAACCTCTATTCATATCGCTGAATTCAATTAGGGAGATGTTCTCACCCCGCGAGCAAGCGCAGGTATATGCCACACTTATGGTAACATTGGATTTGCAGATATTTTCTTGCAGGGGTGTTTCTAAACAATTTGGCTTCAAATTAGAGATGAGCGGGTTCGGTTTCTTTGAATCCGAACCCGCACGAACTTCACTTTTTTTTTCACGGGTCCGAGCGACTCGGATCTTCCCGCCTTGCTCGGTTAACCCGAGCGCGCCCGAACGTCATCATGACGCTGTCGGATTCTCGCGAGGCTCGGATTCTATATAAGGAGCCGCGCGTCGCCGCCATTTTCACACGTGCATTGAGATTGATAGGGAGAGGACGTGGCTGGCGTCCTCTCCATTTAGATTAGATTTAGAAGAGAGAGAGAGAGAGATTGCTGTGATACTGTAGATTAGAAGAGAGTGCAGACAGAGTTTAGTGACTGACGACCACAGTGACCAGTGACCACCAGAGACAGTGCAGTTGTTTGTTTTATTTAATATATCCGTTCTCTGCCTGAAAAAAACGATACACAGTCACACAGTGACTCAGTCTGTGTGCACTGCTCAGCCCAGTGTGCTGCACATCAATGTATTGTATATAAAGCTTATAATTGTGGGGGAGACTGGGGAGCACTGCAGGTTGTTATAGCAGGAGCCAGGAGTACATGATAAATAATATTATATTAAAATTAAACAGTGCACACTTTTGCTGCAGGAGTGCCACTGCCAGTGTGACTAGTGGTGACCAGTGCCTGACCACCAGTATATTAGTAGTATTGTATACTATCTCTTTATCAACCAGTCTATATTAGCAGCAGACACAGTACAGTGCGGTAGTTCACGGCTGTGGCTACCTCTGTGTCGGCACTCGGCAGGCAGTCCGTCCATCCATAATTGTATTATAATATATACCACCTAACCGTGGTTTTTTTTTCATTCTTTATACCGTCGTCATACTAGTTGTTACGAGTATACTACTATCTCTTTATCAACCAGTGTACAGTGCGGTAGTTCACGGCTGTGGCTACCTCTGTGTCGGCACTCGGCAGGCAGTCCGTCCAACCATAATTGTATTATATACCACCTAACCGTGGTTTTTTTTTCATTCTTTATACCGTCGTCATACTAGTTGTTACGAGTATACTACTATCTCTTTATCAACCAGTGTACAGTGCGGTAGTTCACGGCTGTGGCTACCTCTGTGTCGGCACTCGGCAGGCAGTCCGTCCATCCATAATTGTATTATAATATATACCACCTAACCGTGGTTTTTTTTTCATTCTTTATACCGTCGTCATACTAGTTGTTACGAGTATACTACTATCTCTTTATCAACCAGTGTACAGTGCGGTAGTTCACGGCTGTGGCTACCTCTGTGTCGGCACTCGGCAGGCAGTCCGTCCAACCATAATTGTATTATAATATATACCACCTAACCGTGGTTTTTTTTTCATTCTTTATACCGTCGTCATACTAGTTGTTACGAGTATACTACTATCTCTTTATCAACCAGTGTACAGTGCGGTAGTTCACGGCTGTGGCTACCTCTGTGTCGGCACTCGGCAGGCAGTCCGTCCAACCATAATTGTATTATATACCACCTAACCGTGGTTTTTTTTTCATTCTTTATACCGTCGTCATACTAGTTGTTACGAGTATACTACTATCTCTTTATCAACCAGTGTACAGTGCGGTAGTTCACGGCTGTGGCTACCTCTGTGTCGGCACTCGGCAGGCAGTCCGTCCAACCATAATTGTATTATAATATATACCACCTAACCGTGGTTTTTTTTTCATTCTTTATACCGTCGTCATACTAGTTGTTACGAGTATACTACTATCTCTTTATCAACCAGTGTACAGTGCGGTAGTTCACGGCTGTGGCTACCTCTGTGTCGGCACTCGGCAGGCAGTCCGTCCATCCATAATTGTATTATAATATATACCACCTAACCGTGGTTTTTTTTTCATTCTTTATACCGTCGTCATACTAGTTGTTACGAGTATACTACTATCTCTTTATCAACCAGTGTACAGTGCGGTAGTTCACGGCTGTGGCTACCTCTGTGTCGGCACTCGGCAGGCAGTCCGTCCAACCATAATTGTATTATAATATATACCACCTAACCGTGGTTTTTTTTTCATTCTTTATACCGTCGTCATACTAGTTGTTACGAGTATACTACTATCTCTTTATCAACCAGTGTACAGTGCGGTAGTTCACGGCTGTGGCTACCTCTGTGTCGGCACTCGGCAGGCAGTCCGTCCATCCATAATTGTATTATAATATATACCACCTAACCGTGGTTTTTTTTTCATTCTTTATACCGTCGTCATACTAGTTGTTACGAGTATACTACTATCTCTTTATCAACCAGTGTACAGTGCGGTAGTTCACGGCTGTGGCTACCTCTGTGTCGGCACTCGGCAGGCAGTCCGTCCAACCATAATTGTATTATAATATATACCACCTAACCGTGGTTTTTTTTTCATTCTTTATACCGTCGTCATACTAGTTGTTACGAGTATACTACTATCTCTTTATCAACCAGTGTACAGTGCGGTAGTTCACGGCTGTGGCTACCTCTGTGTCGGCACTCGGCAGGCAGTCCGTCCATCCATAATTGTATTATATACCACCTAACCGTGGTTTTTTTATACCACCTAACCGTGGCAGTCCGTCCATAATTGTATACTAGTATCCAATCCATCCATCTCCATTGTTTACCTGAGGTGCCTTTTAGTTCTGCCTATAAAATATGGAGAACAAAAAAGTTGAGGTTCCAAAATTAGGGAAAGATCAAGATCCACTTCCACCTCGTGCTGAAGCTGCTGCCACTAGTCATGGCCGAGACGATGAAATGCCAGCAACGTCGTCTGCCAAGGCCGATGCCCAATGTCATAGTACAGAGCATGTCAAATCCAAAACACCAAATATCAGAAAAAAAAGGACTCCAAAACCTAAAATAAAATTGTCGGAGGAGAAGCGTAAACTTGCCAATATGCCATTTACCACACGGAGTGGCAAGGAACGGCTGAGGCCCTGGCCTATGTTCATGGCTAGTGGTTCAGCTTCACATGAGGATGGAAGCACTCAGCCTCTCGCTAGAAAACTGAAAAGACTCAAGCTGGCAAAAGCACCGCAAAGAACTGTGCGTTCTTTGAAATCCCAAATCCACAAGGAGAGTCCAATTGTGTCGGTTGCGATGCCTGACCTTCCCAACACTGGACGTGAAGAGCATGCGCCTTCCACCATTTGCACGCCCCCTGCAAGTGCTGGAAGGAGCACCCGCAGTCCAGTTCCTGATAGTCAGATTGAAGATGTCAGTGTTGAAGTACACCAGGATGAGGAGGATATGGGTGTTGCTGGCGCTGGGGAGGAAATTGACCAGGAGGATTCTGATGGTGAGGTGGTTTGTTTAAGTCAGGCACCCGGGGAGACACCTGTTGTCCGTGGGAGGAATATGGCCGTTGACATGCCAGGTGAAAATACCAAAAAAATCAGCTCTTCGGTGTGGAGGTATTTCACCAGAAATGCGGACAACAGGTGTCAAGCCGTGTGTTCCCTTTGTCAAGCTGTAATAAGTAGGGGTAAGGACGTTAACCACCTCGGAACATCCTCCCTTATACGTCACCTGCAGCGCATTCATAATAAGTCAGTGACAAGTTCAAAAACTTTGGGTGACAGCGGAAGCAGTCCACTGACCAGTAAATCCCTTCCTCTTGTAACCAAGCTCACGCAAACCACCCCACCAACTCCCTCAGTGTCAATTTCCTCCTTCCCCAGGAATGCCAATAGTCCTGCAGGCCATGTCACTGGCAATTCTGACGAGTCCTCTCCTGCCTGGGATTCCTCCGATGCATCCTTGCGTGTAACGCCTACTGCTGCTGGCGCTGCTGTTGTTGGGAGTCGATGGTCATCCCAGAGGGGAAGTCGTAAGCCCACTTGTACTACTTCCAGTAAGCAATTGACTGTTCAACAGTCCTTTGCGAGGAAGATGAAATATCACAGCAGTCATCCTACTGCAAAGCGGATAACTGAGGCCTTGGCATCCTGGGTGGTGAGAAACGTGGTTCCGGTATCCATCATTACTGCAGAGCCAACTAGAGACTTGTTGGAGGTACTGTGTCCCCGGTACCAAATACCACCTAGGTTCCATTTCTCTAGGCAGGCGATACCGAAAATGTACACAGACCTCAGAAAAAGAGTCACCAGTGTCCTAAAAAATGCAGCTGTACCCAATGTCCACTTAACCACGGACATGTGGACAAGTGGAGCAGGGCAGGGTCAGGACTATATGACTGTGACAGCCCACTGGGTAGATGTATGGACTCCCGCCGCAAGAACAGCAGCGGCGGCACCAGTAGCAGCATCTCGCAAACGCCAACTCTTTCCTAGGCAGGCTACGCTTTGTATCACCGCTTTCCAGAATACGCACACAGCTGAAAACCTCTTACGGCAACTGAGGAAGATCATCGCGGAATGGCTTACCCCAATTGGACTCTCCTGTGGATTTGTGGCATCGGACAACGCCAGCAATATTGTGTGTGCATTAAATCTGGGCCAATTCCAGCACGTCCCATGTTTTGCACATACCTTGAATTTGGTGGTGCAGAATTTTTTAAAAAACGACAGGGGCGTGCAAGAGATGCTGTCGGTGGCCAGAAGAATTGCGGGACACTTTCGGCGTACAGGCACCACGTACAGAAAACTGGAGCACCACCAAAAACTACTGAACCTGCCCTGCCATCATCTGAAGCAAGAAGTGGTAACGAGGTGGAATTCAACCCTCTATATGCTTCAGAGGTTGGAGGAGCAGCAAAAGGCCATTCAAGCCTATACAATTGAGCACGATATAGTAGGTGGAATGCACCTGTCTCAAGTGCAGTGGAGAATGATTTCAACGTTGTGCAAGGTTCTGATGCCCTTTGAACTTGCCACACGTGAAGTCAGTTCAGACACTGCCAGCCTGAGTCAGGTCATTCCCCGCATCAGGCTTTTGCAGAAGAAGCTGGAGGCATTGAAGGAGGAGCTAACACGGAGCGATTCCGCTAGGCATGTGGGACTTGTGGATGCAGCCCTTAATTCGCTTAACAAGGATTCACGGGTGGTCAATCTGTTGAAATCAGAGCACTACATTTTGGCCACCGTGCTCGATCCTAGATTTAAAGCCTACCTTGGATCTCTCTTTCCGGCAGACACAGGTCTGCTGGGGTTGAAAGACCTGCTGGTGACAAAATTGTCAAGTCAAGCGGAACGCGACCTGTCAACATCTCCTCCTTCACATTCTCCCGCAACTGGGGGTGCGAGGAAAAGGCTCAGAATTCCGAGCCCACCCGCTGGCGGTGATGCAGGGCAGTCTGGAGCGACTGCTGATGCTGACATCTGGTCCGGACTGAAGGACCTGACAACGATTACGGACATGTCGTCTACTGTCACTGCATATGATTCTCTCAACATTGATAGAATGGTGGAGGATTATATGAGTGACCGCATCCAAGTAGGCACGTCACACAGTCCGTACTTATACTGGCAGGAAAAAGAGGCAATTTGGAGGCCCTTGCACAAACTGGCTTTATTCTACCTAAGTTGCCCTCCCACAAGTGTGTACTCCGAAAGAGTGTTTAGTGCCGCCGCTCACCTTGTCAGCAATCGGCGTACGAGGTTACATCCAGAAAATGTGGAGAAGATGATGTTCATTAAAATGAATTATAATCAATTCCTCCGCGGAGACATTGACCAGCAGCAATTGCCTCCACAAAGTACACAGGGAGCTGAGATGGTGGATTCCAGTGGGGACGAATTGATAATCTGTGAGGAGGGGGATGTACACGGTGATATATCGGAGGGTGAAGATGAGGTGGACATCTTGCCTCTGTAGAGCCAGTTTGTGCAAGGAGAGATTAATTGCTTGTTTTTGGGGGGGGTCCAAACCAACCCGTCATATCAGTCACAGTCGTGTGGCAGACCCTGTCACTGAAATGATGGGTTGGTTAAAGTGTGCATGTCCTGTTTTGTTTATACAACATAAGGGTGGGTGGGAGGGCCCAAGGATAATTCCATCTTGCACCTCTTTTTTCTTTTCTTTTTCTTTGCATCATGTGCTGATTGGGGAGGGTTTTTTGGAAGGGACATCCTGCGTGACACTGCAGTGCCACTCCTAGATGGGCCCGGTGTTTGTGTCGGCCACTAGGGTCGCTAATCTTACTCACACAGCTACCTCTTTGCGCCTCTTTTTTTCTTTGCGTCATGTGCTGTTTGGGGAGGGTTTTTTGGAAGGGACATCCTGCGTGACACTGCAGTGCCACTCCTAGATGTGCCCGGTGTTTGTGTCGGCCACTAGGGTCGCTAATCTTACTCACACAGCTACCTCATTGCGCCTCTTTTTTTCTTTGCGTCATGTGCTGTTTGGGGAGGGTTTTTTGGAAGGGACATCCTGCGTGACACTGCAGTGCCACTCCTAGATGTGCCCGGTGTTTGTGTCGGCCACTAGGGTCGCTAATCTTACTCACACAGTCAGCTACCTCATTGCGCCTCTTTTTTTCTTTGCGTCATGTGCTGTTTGGGGAGGGTTTTTTGGAAGGGCCATCCTGCGTGACACTGCAGTGCCACTCCTAGATGGGCCCGGTGTTTGTGTCGGCCACTAGGGTCGCTAATCTTACTCACACAGCTACCTCATTGCGCCTCTTTTTTTCTTTGCGTCATGTGCTGTTTGGGGAGGTTTTTTGGAAGGGACATCCTGCGTGACACTGCAGTGCCACTCCTAGATGGGCCCGGTGTTTGTGTCGGCCACTAGGGTCGCTTATCTTACTCACACAGCGACCTCGGTGCAAATTTTAGGACTAAAAATAATATTGTGAGGTGTGAGGTATTCAGAATAGACTGAAAATGAGTGTAAATTATGGTTTTTGAGGTTAATAATACTTTGGGATCAAAATGACCCCCAAATTCTATGATTTAAGCTGTTTTTTAGTGTTTTTGGAAAAAAACACCCGAATCCAAAACACACCCGAATCCGACAAAAATAATTCGGTGAGGTTTTGCCAAAACGCGTTCGAACCCAAAACACGGCCGCGGAACCGAACCCAAAACCAAAACACAAAACCCGAAAAATTTCAGGCGCTCATCTCTACTTCAAATGCGTGCCCCCCGCCACCATTGGCATTAAAAATTGTGCCCCTCCCCCATATATATATATATATATATATATAAAAAAAAACTATATTTGCGTGAGCGCTCCGGATGGGATGGGGGGGCGTGACCTCGCAAAAATGGGTATGGTCTCCATAAAATGGGCGTAGCCTTGCAGGCAAAGACTACCTTACACCCCAGTTCTTGACCCTGCACCAACAGACCTCGGCCACCACAGGGAAAAAAGTACAGTAATTTCCACCATGTTAAGCCCCACACATTAATGCCCTTTGGAACATATTATGTCACTCACCACAATATCTGTGATACACTATGCCCTACAGTAAAGCTTCTAATTACTTTTACAAAAACTGCTCAATGCCAAGAGTTTTACGTTCTGGGTGTCATGCTCATTGCCAGGGGTTTCACTCTCTGGGTGTCATGCTCATTGCCAGGGGGAACGCAGTAGGAGGTGTTATATAGTAAGCACCACTATGGCATAGTATATAGCATTATATATATTGTGAGCACTGGTGATGTTGAGTGCAGTAGAGCTGCTGCTGGGTAATTACAATTGACTACAACCACCAATATATTCTGCTGCACTATATATTTGCAAAGCTAATTCTGCTGGGTAATTACAACTGACTACAACCACCAATATATTCTGCTGCACTATATCTATATTTGCAAAGCTAATTCTGCTGGGTAATTACAATTGACTACAACCACCAATATATTCTGCTACACTATATCTATATATGCAAAGCTAATTCTGCTGAGTAATTACAATTGACTACAACCACCAATATATTCTGCTGCACTATATCTATATATGCAAAGCTAATTCTGCTGGGTAATGCAAATTGAAACATTATTGCATAGTATGTGATTTTGAAGTACTTTTTTAAAGTTTTGAATGATATAGACCCAGTTTAATCTTTGTGGAATGCCTGGTTGTTGTTTTTAAGGTAATTTATTGCCTGGCATTTGAGGGGGTGGGGTGTGGTTACAGATTTCAATTATTGGTTTCACTTGTAATAGTCTTCTACTTAAGTCCAATGGTGTAGGCTGTGCAAAGCCGTTTGGCTGTGCATTTATTGATCTAAGCGTGCATTTTTATCAAAGCGTGATAAAATTGACACATAACAGCAGCGTTCAATCAGCGTTAATTTATCTTCAGCTGATATTGATTGTGAATTGATGTTTCTTCTCTTCTTGTCACCTACAGGTAATTACAATTGACTACAACCACCAATATATTCTGCTGCACTATATCTATATATGCAAAGCTAATTCTGCTGGGTTATGCAAATTGAAACATTATTGCATAGTATGTGATTTTGAAGTACTTTTTTAAAGTTTTGAATGATATAGACCCAGTTTAATCTTTGTGGAATGCCTGGTTGTTGTTTTTAAGGTAATTTATTGCCTGGCATTTGAGGGGGTGGGGTGTGGTTACAGATTTCAATTATTGGTTTCACTTGTAATAGTCTTCTACTTAAGTCCAATGGTGTAGGCTGTGCAAAGCCGTTTGGCTGTGCATTTATTGATCTAAGCGTGCATTTTTATCAAAGCGTGATAAAATTGACACATAACAGCAGCGTTCAATCAGCGTTAATTTATCTTCAGCTGATATTGATTGTGAATTGACGTTTCTTCTCTTCTTGTCACCTACAGGTAATTACAATTGACTACAACCACCAATATATTCTGCTGCACTATATCTATATATGCAAAGCTAATTCTGCTGGGTAATGCAAATTGAAACATTATTGCATAGTATGTGATTTTGAAGTACTTTTTTTAAAGTTTTGAATGATATAGACCCAGTTTAATCTTTGTGGAATGCCTGGTTGTTGTTTTTAAGGTAATTTATTGCCTGGCATTTGAGGGGGTGGGGTGTGGTTACAGATTTCAATTATTGGTTTCACTTGTAATAGTCTTCTACTTAAGTCCAATGGTGTAGGCTGTGCAAAGCCGTTTGGCTGTGCATTTATTGATCTAAGCGTGCATTTTTATCAAAGCGTGATAAAATTGACACATAACAGCAGTGTTCAATCAGCATTAATTTATCTTCAGCTGATATCGATTGTGAATTGACGTTTCTTCTCTTCTTGTCACCTACAGGTAATTACAATTGACTACAACCACCAATATATTCTGCTGCACTATATCTATATATGCAAAGCTAATTCTGCTGGGTAATGCAAATTGAAACATTATTGCATAGTATGTGATTTTGAAGTACTTTTTTAAAGTTTTGAATGATATAGACCCAGTTTAATCTTTGTGGAATGCCTGGTTGTTGTTTTTAAGGTAATTTATTGCCTGGCATTTGAGGGGGTGGGGTGTGGTTACAGATTTCAATTATTGATTTCACTTGTAATAGTCTTCTACTTAAGTCCACTGGTGTAGGCTGTGCAAAGCCATTTGGCTGTGCATTTATTGATCTAAGCGTGCATTTTTATCAAAGCGTGATAAAATTGACACATAACAGCAGTGTTCAATCAGCGTTCAATCGAAGTGAAAAAGAAGGAAAACAGAAGCACACCAATCTAACAAAACAAAGAAAACTGAAGAACTAATAACAAATGTGAGTCACTTACTCCTCAGATCACTCACCTCCTGATTGTTGCATCTGATTACATAGCACAGAACTACCTTACTTGGACATTTCATAAACCATCCATTTCACCTACAAATGCCTGTATCTGTATTATTGTAATTTTGTTTTTTAAGCACAGCTGCACCAATGCAATTTTACCTGCAAACACTTAAAACATCTAAGATAATTACCATTGCTTCTTAAAACTCTCACAATCCTTTCATTTCTTACTCTCCAAATACTTTTCTGCACCCACTTTATCTACGCTTTTGACTCATTTCATACTAAATCTACACCCCTTGAGCCTACACTGCTTTTCTCACCTGCATTTCTGCAATTCTTCTGCTCGGATTGCCTTACAGTCTCCTCTCCTACTTCCACTTTCCCTCAACCTATTTACCTACTTAACACTATGTCAAGGTTTTCTTATACTCCCCACATCACTCAGTGTCTACCTAATAATGTATCTTTAGCCTTCCCCCCTAGTCTCCTCCACCTCCTCCTCTCTCCCCTCCTCTGTCTCCCCTCCATCCCTCTGTTTCCTTCCCCCACCTTTCCTGTTACCCCACTTTCATTCACCTCTGCCCCATGGTCCTGCTACCCCACAACTCAGCCCTGCTCCCTCTCTCCCTTCCCTGTCACCTCCCCACACCCCCATCCACATCACACTGACCTCCCTCCCTGCCCACCTCCTGCAGTTTCCCCTCCTAGCTCAGGCACCCGTACCATCACTACTCTCTCATCATCCCTGCCCTCAAAGTTAATCCCACCTCATCGCTACAGCAACCCTGAAAATCTAATTCACATCTCTCCCACAAACTCATACCCCCTATCCTGTGCCCTCTGGAATGCCAGATCTGCTTATAACAAACTGGTCCCCACTCATGACCTTTTCATTTCCAACTCCCTACACCTACTAGCCATTACTGAAACTTGGATTACGCCCTCTGACACTACTTCTGCTGCTGCTCTCTCTGCTGGGGGCCTTACATTCACACACATACACCCCGACCTGGGGGTCACCATGGGGGTGGTGTTTGGGTCCTTTTACCTTCTAGTAACTCCTACCAACTCATACCACCAGAACCATCCCTTATATTCTCTACATTTGAGGTCCACGCCATATGCCTCTTCCAACCAGTCCATCTTAGAGTAGCTGTCATTTACCGCCCCCCTGGCACTGCTTACAAATTAATCGACAACTTTGCTTCCTGGCTTCCTCACTTCCTCTCTTCTGAAATTCCCACCATTATCCTAGGCGATTTCAACATCCCTATTGACATCCCCACACAATCCCCTGCCTCTAAACTCCTTAACCTCACCTCTTCACTTGGTCTCTCCCAGTGGACCTCCTCACCCTCCCATGTGAATGGGAGCTCACTGGATCTGGTCTTCACTCACCGCTGTGATATTTCTGATTTTTCCAACTCCCCATTTCCCCTCTCTGACCACCACCTGCTCTCCTTCAACCTATCTCTCTCGACTTCCCCATCTCTACCTCCTAAGGCTACCATCACTAAGCGTAACATTGAAGCTATTGACACCACATTCCTTTCCTCCCTGTTTGACTCACTTCTCTCTCCTATTCTCTCTCTCTCATGCCCTGAACAAGCCACTTCCACATACAATGCTTCCCTTACTTCTGCTCTTGACTCTGTTGCTCCACCAACCACTATTCACCCTCACAAATTAACACCTCAACCCTGGCACACCAAATGCACCAGATATCTGCAAAAATGCTCACGTACGGCTGAGCGACACTGGAGGAAATCACGCTCTAAGGCAGACTTCCTCCATTTCAAACTTATGCTCTCATCCTTCAGTGCTGCCCTTTCTCTTGCTAAACAGTCATACTTCAAGAACCTCATCTCCTCCCAGTCTTCCAACCCCCGGCGCCTCTTTGCCACTCTCAACTCACTCCTCTGCCCACCTCCACCTCGTCTCCCTTCCTCACTCTCTGCTCTTGACTTTGCCACTTACTTCACATCCAAAATTGACTCCATACGTCAGGACATCACATCACACCAGACTATCAGTAACCAGCCTTCTCCCAACCCTTACCAACCCTCCCCATCCCTCGCACCAACTCTGTCATCTTTCTCCCATGCATCTGGAGAGGAAGTCATGGCCCTCATTCGTTCCTGTCCCCTCACCACCTCCCCACTTGACCCGATCCCCTCCCGCCTCCTTTGCCACCTCTCTTCTTCTGCTTTTTCCCATCTTTCCCACCTTCTCAATCTCTCCCTCTCATCAGGCACTGTCCCCTCTGCCTTCAAGCACGCTCTCATCTCTCCTATTCTTAAAAAACCTACCCTTGATCCAAACACTCTCTCCAACTACCGACCCATCTCTCTCCTCCCTTTTGCCTCCAAACTCCTTGAGCGTATTGTCTACAACCGCCTTACTTCCTTTCTTTCCTCACACTCACTGCTTGACCCATTCCAGTCTGGCTTCCGTCCTCTCCACTCCACTGAAACTGCCCTTACAAAAGTATGCAATGACCTCCATGCTGCTAAATCTAAGGGACACTACTCTCTACTTATTCTACTTGATCTCTCTGCTGCTTTTGACACTGTGGACCATCCTCTCCTACTGCAAATCCTTCACTCCATTGGTCTGCGTAACACAGCCCTCTCTTGGTTGTCGTCCTACCTTTCTGACCGTTCATTCTCTGTCTCCTCTCATGACTCCACCTCCCCCTCACTTCCTCTAACTGTAGGGGTACCCCAAAGTTCTGTCCTTGGTCCTCTTCTCTTCTCTCTCTATACGTCCTCACTAGGTAAGCTCATTAGTTCTTTTGGTTTCCAATATCATCTCTATGCTGATGACACTCAAATCTATCTTTCCTCTCCAGACCTCTCCCCTACTCTCCTCACTCGTGTCTCCAACTGTCTCTCTGCTATCTCTTCCTGGATGTCCCAGCTCTTTCTTAAACTTAACATGTCTAAGACCGAGCTGATCATCTTCCCTCCCTCCCGCATAACCTCACCTCCTACAATCTCATTATCTATTGATGGCACTACTATCTCCTCTACCCCCCAAGTGCGCTGTCTTGGAGTAATCCTTGACTCCTCCCTCTCCTTCAAACCACACATTCAGCACCTCTCACAAACCTGCCGTTTTCATCTAAAAAATATTTCCAGGATCAGACCCTTTCTGACCCAGGATGCTACTAAGACTCTTATCCACTCACTTGTCATCTCCAGACTGGACTGCTGTAATCTCTTCCTGACTGGCATTCCTGACAAATACCTCTCTCCACTCCAATCTATCCTCAATGCTGCTTCCCGGCTCATTTTCCTCACCAAACGCACTACGTCCACCTCTCCTCTCTTACTAGTCCTTAACTGGCTCCCCTTCCCTTTCAGAATCCATTTCAAGCTTCTCACACTTGCTTACAAAGCCCTCACCCACTCCTCTCCCATCTACATCTCTGATCTTATCTCGCTTTACACTCCCACCCGTCCTCTTCGCTCTGCTAATGCACACCGACTCCTGCCTACGGATTACTTTCTCCCACTCCTACCTCCAAGATTTTTCACGTGCTGCACCACTTCTCTGGAATTCCCTACCTCTCCCCCTCAGACTCTCCACCTCTCTATAAAACTTCAAACGGGCTCTCAAGACCCACTTCTTCACCAAACCCAGCCAAATCTCATCCTAAACCTCTGTTCCACGCTCTCTATGTACCCCATCTGTCTCACCCCTGTCTGTCTACCCCTCCCTTTTAGAATGTAAGCTCTCACGAGCAGGGCCCTCTTCCCTCATGTGCTTACTCTTTTCTTACTTTAATAATCTTCAGCTGCACCAAATCCAGCAGTCTTCTGCCACCTAATACTTATTCCAGTGTCATCTGCTGATGTAGCTATGTTTATTTACCCTGTACTTGTCCTATATTGTCGTCAACTGTAAGTTGCTGTTTTCCTGTTTGATTATTTGTTTATGTACTCTGTAATTGGGCACTGCGGAACCCTTGTGGCGCCATATAAATAAAGGTTAATAATAATAATAAATAATATATAGCAGTACGGTACAGTAGGCCACTGCTCTACCTACCTCTGTGTCGTCAAGTATACTATCCATCCATACCTGTGGTGCATTTTAGAAAAAAACATGTCTCGGCAGAGCAATCTATAAATCCATAATTTTTCAGACAGCAACAGTGGGTATTGTAATAGTCACCCAATCCATCACTTTTATAGGGTTACATGCACCCACATGCTACAGCCTGTCTCAATAATTTTACTGTCACGCTGTGTGTGTTTGTGTTTTTATTTGGGTATTTTTTGTTGTTGTAGAACTACAGGTACCAGCAAGCCCGTTATTTCCCCGCCTGCTGGTACTTGAGGTTCTTCAAGTACCAGCAAGCGGGGGAGGCTTGCTGGGCCTTGTAGTTCTACAACAAAAAAAACAATATTCTTTTTTTACACACATGGCTATCAGCCCGGCACCCACCACCCAGGGGTGCTGGGGACAGCCTCGGGCTTCACCTCTGGCCCTTGGGTGCCTCGAGGGGAGGAACCTCTTGATTTAAGGGGTCCCCACTCCTCCAGGGAACCCCGGCCAGGGGTGACTAGTTGGAGCGGTAATGCCAGGGCCGCAGGGACCTACATCTGCATATGAAAAGAGAAAAGGGGCATGCAGGGCATGGCAGCCTTTTGCGGTGCTTGGATGACCCCTAGTTCACATTAAACACCTCCACCCTCCTTCGGTGTGGGGCTCATGTTGGCTATGCCCCAGCCCATGAAGCATTCAAGCTGATTTATTGCAGCAGCTGGGCACTGTAACAGCTCCAGAGCTGATCTGTAAGGCAAGTAAAAGGGTGTGGGCCCTGCATCACTACCTGTAGTTCGCATTGTGCGTTGGAAGGCACAAATTAAGCAGACGGGAGAAGTCAGGATAGTGCGCAAGGGCATAGAAGGGAGCGGCTCAAGAAAAGAGAAGTGGAAACAGACAGCAAACTAGGCTGGAGAGAGACCTGAGACAAAGAGATCTGAATTATACGAGAGCCGACCAGGGGAAACACAAATTATGCAGTCAAGTTTCCCACATTTGGGGAAATCGCAGGAGCAGCACACCCAGAGTGCAATGGGTGAGCCTTGCCCTGGGAGAAGCACCTTCATGATCATAGTATCTCACCTGGCAGGTAAGTAAGATTTGGGATAGAGCTGGGGAGGGTCGCTGCTCGGGCACCCCCCTGTCAAGTGAAGGAGATCCAACCGAAGCAGCACAAGGAAACTCTCGAAACGAAGGACACTAGAATGAAAATGTTAAAGCCTCCTGTTAGTGCTTCATCTACACGGTATAGCCCTGAATATTTCAATGCGCAGCTCTTTGCAAAAGAGAGATATTGGCAAGGAAAAGCTGTCTTGTACCTTTGCATTTTTCTCCCAAACGAAGGACACTAGAAAGAAAATTTTAAAGCCTCCTGTTAGGCCATCATCTACACGGCATAGCCCTGAATTTTCCATTGCGCAGCTCTTTGCAAAAGAGAGATATTGGCAAGGAAAAGCTGTCTTGTACCTTTGCATTTTTCTCCCAAATGAAGGACACTAGAAAGAAAATTTTAAAGCCTCCTGTTAGGCCATCATCTACACGGCATAGCCCTGAATTTTCCAATGCGCAGCTCTCTGCAA
Source organism: Pseudophryne corroboree (assembly GCF_028390025.1). Taxonomy (NCBI): domain Eukaryota; kingdom Metazoa; phylum Chordata; class Amphibia; order Anura; family Myobatrachidae; genus Pseudophryne; species Pseudophryne corroboree. Next base: position 111,576 of record NW_026970418.1, on the reverse strand, counting down.
AAGAGAGATATTGGCAAGGAAAAGCAGTATTGTACCATTGGATTTTTCTCCCAAACGAAGGACACTGGAATGAAAATTTTAAAGCCTCCTGTTAGTGCTTCATCTACACGGTATAGCCCTGAATTTTCCAATGCGTAGCTCTTTGCAAAAGAGAGATATTGGCAAGGAAAAGCTGTCTTGTACCTTTGCATTTTTCTCCCAAACGAAGGACACTAGAATGAAAATTTTAAAGCCTCCTGTTAGTGCTTCATCTACACGGTATAGCCCTGAATTTTCCAATGCGTAGCTCTTTGCAAAAGAGAGATATTGGCAAGGAAAAGCTGTCTTGTACCTTTGCATTTTTCTCCCAAACGAAGGACACTAGAAAGAAAATTTTAAAGCCTCCTGTTAGGCCATCATGTACACGGCATAGCCCTGAATTTTCCAATGTGCAGCTCTTTGCAAAAGAGAGATATTGGCAAGGAAAAGCTGTCTTGTACCTTTGCATTTTTCTCCCAAACGAAGTACACTAGAAAGAAAATTTTAAAGCCTCCTGTTAGGCCTTCATCTACACGGTATAGCCCTGCATTTTCCAATGCGCAGCTCTTTGCAAAAGAGAGATATTGGCAAGGAAAAGCTGTCTTGTACCTTTGCATTTTTCTCCCAAACGAAGGACACTAGAATGAAAATTTTAAAGCCTCCTGTTAGGCCATCATCTACACGGCATAGCCCTGAATTTTCCAATGCGCAGCTCTTTGCAAAAGAGAGATATTGGCAAGAAAAAGCTGTCTTGTACCTTTGCATTTTTCTCCCAAACGAAGGACACTAGAATGAAAATTTTAAAGCCTCCTGTTAGGGCTTCATCTACACGGTATAGCCCTGAATTTTCCAATGCGCAGCTCTTTGCAAAAGAGAGATATTGGCAAGGAAAAGCTGTCTTGTACCTTTGCATTTTTCTCCCAAACGAAGGACACTAGAAAGAAAATTTTAAAGCCTCCTGTTAGGCCATCATCTACACGGCATAGCCCTGAATTTTCCAATACTCAGCTCTTTGCAAAAGAGAGATATTGGCAAGGAAAAGCTGTCTTGTACCTTTGCATTTTTCTCCCAAACGAAGGACACTAGAATGAAAATTTTAAAGCCTCCTGTTAGGGCTTCATCTACACGGTATAGCCCTGAATTTTCCAATGCGCAGCTCTTTGCAAAAGAGAGATATTGGCAAGGAAAAGCTGTCTTGTACCTTTGCATTTTTCTCCCAAACGAAGGACACTAGAAAGAAAATTTTAAAGCCTCCTGTTAGGCCATCATCTACACGGCATAGCCCTGAATTTTCCAATACGCAGCTCTTTGCAAAAGAGAGATATTGGCAAGGAAAAGCTGTCTTGTACCTTTGCATTTTTCTCCCAAACGAAGGACACTAGAAAGAAAATTTTAAAGCCTCCTGTTAGGCCATCATCTACACGGCATAGCCCTGAATTTTCCAATGCGCAGCTCTTTGCAAAAGAGAGATATTGGCAAGGAAAAGCTGTCTTGTACCTTTGCATTTTTCTCCCAAACGAAGGACACTAGAAAGAAAATTTTAAAGCCTCCTGTTAGGCCATCATCTACACGGCATAGCCCTGAATTTTCCAATGCGCAGCTCTTTGCAAAAGAGAGATATTGGCAAGGAAAAGCTGTCTTGTACCATTGGATTTTTCTCCCAAATGAAGGACACTAGAATGAAAATTTTAAAGCCTCCTATTAGTGCTTCATCTACACGGTATAGCCCTGAATTTTCCAATGCGTAGCTCTTTGCAAAAGAGAGATATTGGCAAGGAAAAGCTGTCTTGTACCTTTGCATTTTTCTCCCAAACGAAGGACACTAGAAAGAAAATTTTAAAGCCTCAAGTTAGGCCATCATCTACACGGCATAGCCCTGAATTTTCCAATGCGCAGCTCTTTGCAAAAGAGAGATATTGGCAAGGAAAAGCTGTCTTGTACCTTTGCATTTTTCTCCCAAACGAAGGACACTAGAAAGAAAATGTTAAAGCCTCCTGTTAGGCCATCATCTACACGGCATAGCCCTGAATTTTCCAATGCGCAGCTCTTTGCAAAAGAGAGATATTGGCAAGGAAAAGCTGTCTTGTACCTTTGCATTTTTCTCCCAAACGAAGGAAACTAGAAAGAAAATTTTAAAGCCTCCTGTTAGGCCATCATCTACACGGCATAGCCCTGAATTTTCCAATGCGCAGCTCTTTGCAAAAGAGAGATATTGGCAAGGAAAAGCTGTCTTGTACCTTTGCATTTTTCTCCCAAACGAAGGACACTAGAAAGAAAATGTTAAAGCCTCCTGTTAGGCCATCATCTACACGGCATAGCCCTGAATTTTCCAATGCGCAGCTCTTTGCAAAAGAGAGATATTGGCAAGGAAAAGCTGTCTTGTACCTTTGCATTTTTCTCCCAAACGAAGGACACTAGAAATAAAATTGTAAAGCCTCCTGTTAGGCCATCATCTACACGGCATAGCCCTGAATTTTCCAATGCGCAGCTCTTTGCAAAAGAGAGATATCGGCAAGGAAAAGCTGTCTTGTACCTTTGCATTTTTCTCCCAAACGAAGGACACTAGAAAGAAAATTTTAAAGCCTCCTGTTAGGCCATCATCTACACGGCATAGCCCTGAATTTTCCAATGCGCAGCTCTTTGCAAAAGAGAGATATTGGCAAGGAAAAGCTGTCTTGTACCTTTGCATTTTTCTCCCAAACGAAGGACACTAGAAAGAAAATTTTAAAGCCTCCTGTTAGGCCATCATCTACACGGCATAGCCCTGAATTTTCCAATGCGCAGCTCTTTGCAAAAGAGAGATATTGGCAAGGAAAAGCTGTCTTGTACCATTGGGTTTTTCTCCCAAACGAAGGACACTAGAATGAAAATTTTAAAGCTTCATGTTAGTGCTTCATCTACACGGTATAGCCCTGAAATTTTCCAATGCGTAGCTCTTTGCAAAAGAGAGATATTGGCAAGGAAAAGCTGTCTTGTATCTTTGCATTTTTCTCCCAAACGAAGGACACTAGAAAGAAAATTTTAAAGCCTCAAGTTAGGCCATCATCTACACGGCATAGCCCTGAATTTTCCAATGCGCAGCTCTTTGCAAAAGAGAGATATTGGCAAGGAAAAGCTGTCTTGTACCTTTGCATTTTTCTCCCAAACGAAGGACACTAGAAATAAAATTTTAAAGCCTCCTGTTAGGCCATCATCTACACGGCATAGCCCTGAATTTTCCAATGCGCAGCTCTTTGCAAAAGAGAGATATTGGCAAGGAAAAGCTGTCTTGTACCTTTGCATTTTTCTCCCAAACGAAGGAAACTAGAAAGAAAATTTTAAAGCCTCCTGTTAGGCCATCATCTACACGGCATAGCCCTGAATTTTCCAATGCGCAGCTCTTTGCAAAAGAGAGATATTGGCAAGGAAAAGCTGTCTTGTACCTTTGCATTTTTCTCCCAAACGAAGGACACTAGAAAGAAAATGTTAAAGCCTCCTGTTAGGCCATCATCTACACGGCATAGCCCTGAATTTTCCAATGCGCAGCTCTTTGCAAAAGAGAGATATTGGCAAGGAAAAGCTGTCTTGTACCTTTGCATTTTTCTCCCAAACGAAGGACACTAGAAAGAAAATTTTAAAGCCTCCTGTTAGGCCATCATCTACACGGCATAGCCCTGAATTTTCCAATGCGCAGCTCTTTGCAAAAGAGAGATATTGGCAAGGAAAAGCTGTCTTGTACCTTTGCATTTTTCTCCCAAACGAAGGACACTAGAAAGAAAATTTTAAAGCCTCCTGTTAGGCCATCATCTACACGGCATAGCCCTGAATTTTCCAATGCGCAGCTCTTTGCAAAAGAGAGATATTGGCAAGGAAAAGCTGTCTTGTACCATTGGATTTTTCTCCCAAACGAAGGACACTAGAATGAAAATTTTAAAGCCTCCTGTTAGTGCTTCATCTACACGGTATAGCCCTGAATTTTCCAATGCGTAGCTCTTTGCAAAAGAGAGATATTGGCAAGGAAAAGCTGTCTTGTACCTTTGCATTTTTCTCCCAAACGAAGGACACTAGAAAGAAAATGTTAAAGCCTCCTGTTAGGCCATCATCTACACGGCATAGCCCTGAATTTTCCAATGCGCAGCTCTTTGCAAAAGAGAGATATTGGCAAGGAAAAGCTGTCTTGTACCTTTGCATTTTTCTCCCAAACGAAGGAAACTAGAAAGAAAATCGTAAAGCCTCCTGTTAGGCCATCATCTACACGGCATAGCCCTGAATTTTCCAATGCGCAGCTCTTTGCAAAAGAGAGATATTGGCAAGGAAAAGCTGTCTTGTACCTTTGCATTTTATTCCCAAACGAAGGACACTAGAAAGAAAATTTTAAAGCCTCCTGTTAGGCCATCATCTACACGGCATAGCCCTGAATTTTCCAATGCGCAGCTCTTTGCAAAAGAGAGATATTGGCAAGGAAAAGCTGTCTTGTACCTTTGCATTTTTCTCCCAAACGAAGGAAACTAGAAAGAAAATTTTAAAGCCTCCTTTTAGGCCATCATCTACACGGCATAGCCCTGAATTTTCCAATGCGCAGCTCTTTGCAAAAGAGAGATATTGGCAAGGAAAAGCTGTCTTGTACCTTTGCATTTTTCTCCCAAATGAAGGACACTAGAAAGAAAATTTTAAAGCCTCCTGTTAGGCCATCATCTACACGGCATAGCCATGAATTTTCCAATGCGCAGCTCTTTGCAAAAGAGAGATATTGGCAAGGAAAAGCTGTCTTGTACCACTGGATTTTTCTCCCAAACGAAGGACACTAGAATGAAAATTTTAAAGCCTCCTGTTAGTGCTTCATCTACACGGTATAGCCCTGAATTTTCCAATGCGCAGCTCTTTGCAAAAGAGAGATATTGGCAAGGAAAAGCTGTCTTGTACCTTTGCATTTTTCTCCCAAACGAAGGACACTAGAAAGAAAATGTTAAAGCCTCCTGTTAGGCCATCATCTACACGGCATAGCCCAGCATTTTCCAATGCGCAGCTCTTTGCAAAAGAGAGATATTGGCAAGGAAAAGCTGTCTTGTACCTTTGCATTTTTCTCCCAAACGAAGGACACTAGAAAGAAAATTTAAAAGCCTCCTGTTAGGCCATCATCTACACGGCATAGCCCTGAATTTTCCAATGCGCAGCTCTTTGCAAAAGAGAGATATTGGCAAGGAAAAGCTGTCTTGTACCATTGGATTTTTCTCCCAAACGAAGGACACTAGAATGAAAATTTTAAAGCCTCCTGTTAGTGCTTCATCTACACGGTATAGCCCTGAATTTTCCAATGCGTAGCTCTTTGCAAAAGAGAGATATTGGCAAGGAAAAGCTGTCTTGTACCTTTGCATTTTTCTCCCAAACGAAGGACACTAGAAAGAAAATGTTAAAGCCTCCTGTTAGGCCATCATCTACACGGCATAGCCCTGAATTTTCCAATGCGCAGCTCTTTGCAAAAGAGAGATATTGGCAAGGAAAAGCTGTCTTGTACCTTTGCATTTTTCTCCCAAACGAAGGAAACTAGAAAGAAAATGTTAAAGCCTCCTGTTAGGCCATCATCTACACGGCATAGCCCTGAATTTTCCAATGCGCAGCTCTTTGCAAAAGAGAGATATTGGCAAGGAAAAGCTGTCTTGTACCTTTGCATTTTTCTCCCAAACGAAGGACACTAGAAAGAAAATGTTAAAGCCTCCTGTTAGGCCATCATCTACACGGCATAGCCCTGAATTTTCCAATGCGCAGCTCTTTGCAAAAGAGAGATATTGGCAAGGAAAAGCTGTCTTGTACCTTTGCATTTTTCTCCCAAACGAAGGACACTAGAAATAAAATTGTAAAGCCTCCTGTTAGGCCATCATCTACACGGCATAGCCCTGAATTTTCCAATGCGCAGCTCTTTGCAAAAGAGAGATATTGGCAAGGAAAAGCTGTCTTGTACCTTTGCATTTTTCTCCCAAACGAAGGACACTAGAAAGAAAATTTTAAAGCCTCCTGTTAGGCCATCATCTACACGGCATAGCCCTGAATTTTCCAATGCGCAGCTCTTTGCAAAAGAGAGATATTGACAAGGAAAAGCTGTCTTGTACCTTTGCATTTTTCTCCCAAACGAAGGAAACTAGAAAGAAAATTTTAAAGCCTCCTGTTAGGCCATCATCTACACGGCATAGCCCTGAATTTTCCAATGCGCAGCTCTTTGCAAAAGAGAGATATTGGCAAGGAAAAGCTGTCTTGTACCTTTGCATTTTTCTCCCAAACGAAGGACACTAGAAAGAAAATTTTAAAGCCTCCTGTTAGGCCATCATCTACACGGCATAGCCCTGAATTTTCCAATGCGCAGCTCTTTGCAAAAGAGAGATATTGGCAAGGAAAAGCTGTCTTGTACCTTTGCATTTTTCTCCCAAACGAAGGACACTAGAAAGAAAATTTTAAAGCCTCCTGTTAGGCCATCATCTACACGGCATAGCCCTGAATTTTCCAATGCGCAGCTCTTTGCAAAGTAGAGATATTGGCAAGGAAAAGCTGTCTTGTACCTTTGCATTTTTCTCCCAAACGAAGGACACTAGAAAGAAAATTTTAAAGCCTCCTGTTAGGCCATCATCTACACGGCATAGCCCTGAATTTTCCAATGCGCAGCTCTTTGCAAAAGAGAGATATTGGCAAGGAAAAGCTGTCTTGTACCATTGGATTTTTCTCCCAAACGAAGGACACTAGAATGAAAATTTTAAAGCCTCCTGTTAGTGCTTCATCTACACGGTATAGCCCTGAATTTTCCAATGCGTAGCTCTTTGCAAAAGAGAGATATTGGCAAGGAAAAGCTGTCTTGTACCTTTGCATTTTTCTCCCAAACGAAGGACACTAGAAAGAAAATGTTAAAGCCTCCTGTTAGGCCATAATCTACACGGCATAGCCCTGAATTTTCCAATGCGCAGCTCTTTGCAAAAGAGAGATATTGGCAAGGAAAAGCTGTCTTGTACCTTTGCATTTTTCTCCCAAACGAAGGAAACTAGAAAGAAAATGTTAAAGCCTCCTGTTAGGCCATCATCTACACGGCATAGCCCTGAATTTTCCAATGCGCAGCTCTTTGCAAAAGAGAGATATTGGCAAAGAAAAGCTGTCTTGTACCTTTGCATTTTTCTCCCAAACGAAGGACACTAGAAAGAAAATTTTAAAGCCTCCTGTTAGGCCATCATCTACACGGCATAGCCCTGAATTTTCCAATGCGCAGCTCTTTGCAAAAGAGAGATATTGGCAAGGAAAAGCTGTCTTGTACCATTGGATTTTTCTCCCAAACGAAGGACACTAGAATGAAAATTTTAAAGCCTCCTGTTAGTGCTTCATCTACACGGTATAGCCCTGAATTTTCCAATGCGTAGCTCTTTGCAAAAGAGAGATATTGGCAAGGAAAAGCTGTCTTGTACCTTTGCATTTTTCTCCCAAACGAAGGACACTAGAAATAAAATTGTAAAGCCTCCTGTTAGGCCATCATCTACACGGCATAGCCCTGAATTTTCCAATGCGCAGCTCTTTGCAAAAGAGAGATATTGGCAAGGAAAAGCTGTCTTGTACCTTTGCATTTTTCTCCCAAACGAAGGACACTAGAAAGAAAATTTTAAAGCCTCCTGTTAGGCCATCATCTACACGGCATAGCCCTGAATTTTCCAATGCGCAGCTCTTTGCAAAAGAGAGATATTGACAAGGAAAAGCTGTCTTGTACCTTTGCATTTTTCTCCCAAACGAAGGAAACTAGAAAGAAAATTTTAAAGCCTCCTGTTAGGCCATCATCTACACGGCATAGCCCTGAATTTTCCAATGCGCAGCTCTTTGCAAAAGAGAGATATTGGCAAATAAAAGCTGTCTTGTACCTTTGCATTTTTCTCCCAAACGAAGGACACTAGAAAGAAAATTTTAAAGCCTCCTGTTAGGCCATCATCTACACGGCATAGCCCTGAATTTTCCAATGCGCAGCTCTTTGCAAAAGAGAGATATTGGCAAGGAAAAGCTGTCTTGTACCTTTGCATTTTTCTCCCAAACGAAGGACACTAGAAAGAAAATTTTAAAGCCTCCTGTTAGGCCATCATCTACACGGCATAGCCCTGAATTTTCCAATGCGCAGCTCTTTGCAAAGGAGAGATATTGGCAAGGAAAAGCTGTCTTGTACCTTTGCATTTTTCTCCCAAACGAAGGACACTAGAAAGAAAATTTTAAAGCCTCCTGTTAGGCCATCATCTACACGGCATAGCCCTGAATTTTCCAATGCGCAGCTCTTTGCAAAAGAGAGATATTGGCAAGGAAAAGCTGTCTTGTACCATTGGATTTTTCTCCCAAACGAAGGACACTAGAATGAAAATTTTAAAGCCTCCTGTTAGTGCTTCATCTACACGGTATAGCCCTGAATTTTCCAATGCGTAGCTCTTTGCAAAAGAGAGATATTGGCAAGGAAAAGCTGTCTTGTACCTTTGCATTTTTCTCCCAAACGAAGGACACTAGAAATAAAATTGTAAAGCCTCCTGTTAGGCTATTATCTACACGGCATAGCCCTGAATTTTCCAATGCGCAGCTCTTTGCAAAAGAGAGATATTGGCAAGGAAAAGCTGTCTTGTACCTTTGCATTTTTCTCCCAAACGAAGGACACTAGAAAGAAAATGTTAAAGCCTCCTGTTAGGCCATCATCTACACGGTATAGCCCTGAATTTTCCAATGCGCAGCTCTTTGCAAAAGAGAGATATTGACAAGGAAAAGCTGTCTTGTACCTTTGCATTTTTCTCCCAAACGAAGGAAACTAGAAAGAAAATTTTAAAGCCTCCTGTTAGGCCATCATCTACACGGCATAGCCCTGAATTTTCCAATGCGCAGCTCTTTGCAAAAGAGAGATATTGGCAAGGAAAAGCTGTCTTGTACCTTTGCATTTTTCTCCCAAACGAAGGACACTAGAAAGAAAATTTTAAAGCCTCCTGTTAGGCCATCATCTACACGGCATAGCCCTGAATTTTCCAATGCGCAGCTCTTTGCAAAAGAGAGATATTGGCAAGGAAAAGCTGTCTTGTACCTTTGCATTTTTCTCCCAAACGAAGGACACTAGAAAGAAAATTTTAAAGCCTCCTGTTAGGCCATCATCTACACGGCATAGCCCTGAATTTTCCAATGCGCAGCTCTTTGCAAAGGAGAGATATTGGCAAGGAAAAGCTGTCTTGTACCTTTGCATTTTTCTCCCAAACGAAGGACACTAGAAAGAAAATTTTAAAGCCTCCTGTTAGGCCATCATCTACACGGCATAGCCCTGAATTTTCCAATGCGCAGCTCTTTGCAAAAGAGAGATATTGGCAAGGAAAAGCTGTCTTGTACCATTGGATTTTTCTCCCAAATGAAGGACACTAGAATGAAAATTTTAAAGCCTCCTGTTAGTGCTTCATCTACACGGTATAGCCCTGAATTTTCCAATGCGTAGCTCTTTGCAAAAGAGAGATATTGGCAAGGAAAAGCTGTCTTGTACCTTTGCATTTTTCTCCCAAACGAAGGACACTAGAAAGAAAATGTTAAAGCCTCCTGTTAGGCCATCATCTACACGGCATAGCCCTGAATTTTCCAATGCGCAGCTCTTTGCAAAAGAGAGATATTGGCAAGGAAAAGCTGTCTTGTACCTTTGCATTTTTCTCCCAAACGAAGGAAACTAGAAAGAAAATGTTAAAGCCTCCTGTTAGGCCATCATCTACACGGCATAGCCCTGAATTTTCCAATGCGCAGCTCTTTGCAAAAGAGAGATATTGGCAAGGAAAAGCTGTCTTGTACCTTTGCATTTTTCTCCCAAACGAAGGACACTAGAAATAAAATTTTAAAGCCTCCTGTTAGGCCATCATCTACACGGCATAGCCCTGAATTTTCCAATGCGCAGCTCTTTGCAAAAGAGAGATATTGGCAAGGAAAAGCTGTCTTGTACCTTTGCATTTTTCTCCCAAACGAAGGACACTAGAAAGAAAATTTTAAAGCCTCCAGTTAGGCCATCATCTACACGGCATAGCCCTGAATTTTCCAATGCGCAGCTCTTTGCAAAAGAGAGATATTGGCAAGGAAAAGCTGTCTTGTACCATTGAATTTTTCTCCCAAACGAAGGACACTAGAATGAAAATTTTAAAGCCTCCTGTTAGTGCTTCATCTACACGGTATAGCCCTGAATTTTCCAATGCGTAGCTCTTTGCAAAAGAGAGATATTGGCAAGGAAAAGCTGTCTTGTACCTTTGCATTTTTCTCCCAAACGAAGGACACTAGAAAGAAAATTTTAAAGCCTACTGTTAGGCCATCATCTACACGGCATAGCCCTGAATTTTCCAATGCGCAGCTCTTTGCAAAAGATAGATATTGGCAAGGAAAAGCTGTCCTGTACCTTTGCATTTTTCTCCCAAACGAAGGACACTAGAAAGAAAATTTTAAAGCCTCCTGTTAGGCCATCATCTACACGGCATAGCCCTGAATTTTCCAATGCGCAGCTCTTTGCAAAAGAGAGATATTGGCAAGGAAAAGCTGTCTTGTACCTTTGCATTTTTCTCCCAAACGAAGGACACTAGAATGAAAATTTTAAAGCCTCCTGTTAGTGCTTCATCTACACGGTATAGCCCTGAATTTTCCAATGCGTAGCTCTTTGCAAAAGAGAGATATTGGCAAGGAAAAGCTGTCTTGTACCTTTGCATTTTTCTCCCAAACGAAGGACACTAGAAATAAAATTGTAAAGCCTCCTGTTAGGCCATCATCTACACGGCATAGCCCTGAATTTTCCAATGCGCAGCTCTTTGCAAAAGAGAGATATTGGCAAGGAAAAGCTGTCTTGTACCTTTGCATTTTTCTCCCAAACGAAGGACACTAGAAAGAAAATTTTAAAGCCTCCTGTTAGGCCATCATCTACACGGCATAGCCCTGAATTTTCTAATGCGCAGCTCTTTGCAAAAGAGAGATATTGACAAGGAAAAGCTGTCTTGTACCTTTGCATTTTTCTCCCAAACGAAGGAAACTAGAAAGAAAATTTTAAAGCCTCCTGTTAGGCCATCATCTACACGGCATAGCCCTGAATTTTCCAATGCGCAGCTCTTTGCAAAAGAGAGATATTGGCAAGGAAAAGCTGTCTTGTACCTTTGCATTTTTCTCCCAAACGAAGGACACTAGAAAGAAAATTTTAAAGCCTCCTGTTAGGCCATCATCTACACGGCATAGCCCTGAATTTTCCAATGCGCAGCTCTTTGCAAAAGAGAGATATTGGCAAGGAAAAGCTGTCTTGTACCTTTGCATTTTTCTCCCAAACGAAGGACACTAGAAAGAAAATTTTAAAGCCTCCTGTTAGGCCATCATCTACACGGCATAGCCCTGAATTTTCCAATGCGCAGCTCTTTGCAAAGGAGAGATATTGGCAAGGAAAAGCTGTCTTGTACCTTTGCATTTTTCTCCCAAACGAAGGACACTAGAAAGAAAATTTTAAAGCCTCCTGTTAGGCCATCATCTACACGGCATAGCCCTGAATTTTCCAATGCGCAGCTCTTTGCAAAAGAGAGATATTGGCAAGGAAAAGCTGTCTTGTACCATTGGATTTTTCTCCCAAATGAAGGACACTAGAATGAAAATTTTAAAGCCTCCTGTTAGTGCTTCATCTACACGGTATAGCCCTGAATTTTCCAATGCGTAGCTCTTTGCAAAAGAGAGATATTGGCAAGGAAAAGCTGTCTTGTACCTTTGCATTTTTCTCCCAAACGAAGGACACTAGAAAGAACATGTTAAAGCCTCCTGTTAGGCCATAATCTACACGGCATAGCCCTGAATTTTCCAATGCGCAGCTCTTTGCAAAAGAGAGATATTGGCAAGGAAAAGCTGTCTTGTACCTTTGCATTTTTCTCCCAAACGAAGGAAACTAGAAAGAAAATGTTAAAGCCTCCTGTTAGGCCATCATCTACACGGCATAGCCCTGAATTTTCCAATGCGCAGCTCTTTGCAAAAGAGAGATATTGGCAAGGAAAAGCTGTCTTGTACCTTTGCATTTTTCTCCCAAACGAAGGACACTAGAAATAAAATTTTAAAGCCTCCTTTTAGGCCATCATCTACACGGCATAGCCCTAAATTTTCCAATGCGCAGCTCTTTGCAAAAGAGAGATATTGGCAAGGAAAAGCTGTCTTGTACCATTGGATTTTTCTCCCAAACGAAGGACACTAGAATGAAAATTTTAAAGCCTCCTGTTAGTGCTTCATCTACACGGTATAGCCCTGAATTTTCCAATGCGTAGCTCTTTGCAAAAGAGAGATATTGGCAAGGAAAAGCTGTCTTGTACCTTTGCATTTTTCTCCCAAACGAAGGACACTAGAAAGAAAATTTTAAAGCCTACTGTTAGGCCATCATCTACACGGCATAGCCCTGAATTTTCCAATGCGCAGCTCTTTGCAAAAGATAGATATTGGCAAGGAAAAGCTGTCTTGTACCTTTGCATTTTTCTCCCAAACGAAGGAAACTAGAAAGAAAATGTTAAAGCCTCCTGTTAGGCCATCATCTACACGGCATAGCCCTGAATTTTCCAATGCGCAGCTCTTTGCAAAAGAGAGATATTGGCAAGGAAAAGCTGTCTTGTACCTTTGCATTTTTCTCCCAAACGAAGGACACTAGAAAGAAAATTTTAAAGCCTCCTGTTAGGCCATCATCTACACGGCATAGCCCTGAATTTTCCAATGCGCAGCTCTTTGCAAAAGAGAGATATTGGCAAGGAAAAGCTGTCTTGTACCATTGGATTTTTCTCCCAAACGAAGGACACTAGAATGAAAATTTTAAAGCCTCCTGTTAGTGCTTCATCTACACGGTATAGCCCTGAATTTTCCAATGCGTAGCTCTTTGCAAAAGAGAGATATTGGCAAGGAAAAGCTGTCTTGTACCTTTGCATTTTTCTCCCAAACGAAGGACACTAGAAATAAAATTTTAAAGCCTCCTGTTAGGCCATCATCTACACGGCATAGCCCTGAATTTTCCAATGCGCAGCTCTTTGCAAAAGAGAGATATTGGCAAGGAAAAGCTGTCTTGTACCTTTGCATTTTTCTCCCAAACGAAGGACACTAGAAAGAAAATTTTAAAGCCTCCAGTTAGGCCATCATCTACACGGCATAGCCCTGAATTTTCCAATGCGCAGCTCTTTGCAAAAGAGAGATATTGGCAAGGAAAAGCTGTCTTGTACCAATGGATTTTTCTCCCAAACGAAGGACACTAGAATGAAAATTTTAAAGCCTCCTGTTAGTGCTTCATCTACACGGTATAGCCCTGAATTTTCCAATGCGTAGCTCTTTGCAAAAGAGAGATATTGGCAAGGAAAAGCTGTCTTGTACCTTTGCATTTTTCTCCCAAACGAAGGACACTAGAAAGAAAATGTTAAAGCCTCCTGTTAGGCCATCATCTACACGGCATAGCCCTGAATTTTCCAATGCGCAGCTCTTTGCAAAAGATAGATATTGGCAAGGAAAAGCTGTCCTGTACCTTTGCATTTTTCTCCCAAACGAAGGACACTAGAAAGAAAATTTTAAAGCCTCCTGTTAGGCCATCATCTACACGGCATAGCCCTGAATTTTCCAATGCGCAGCTCTTTGCAAAAGAGAGATATTGGCAAGGAAAAGCTGTCTTGTACCTTTGCATTTTTCTCCCAAACGAAGGACACTAGAATGAAAATGTTAAAGCCTCCTGTTAGTGCTTCATCTACACGGTATAGCCCTGAATTTTCCAATGCGTAGCTCTTTGCAAAAGAGAGATATTGGCAAGGAAAAGCTGTCTTGTACCTTTGCATTTTTCTCCCAAACGAAGGACACTAGAAAGAAAATTTTAAAGCCTCCTGTTAGGCCATCATCTACACGGCATAGCCCTGAATTTTCCAATGCGCAGCTCTTTGCAAAAGAGAGATATTGGCAAGGAAAAGCTGTCTTGTACCTTTGCATTTTTCTCCCAAACGAACGACACTAGAAAGAACATTTTAAAGCCTCCTGTTAGGCCATCATCTACACGGCATAGCCCTGAATTTTCCAATGCGCAGCTCTTTGCAAAAGAGAGATATTGGCAAGGAAAAGCTGTCTTGTACCTTTGCATTTTTCTCCCAAACGAAGGACACTAGAAAGAAAATTTTAAAGCCTCCTGTTAGGCCATCATCTACACGGCATAGCCCTGAATTTTCCAATGCGCAGCTCTTTGCAAAAGAGAGATATTGGCAAGGAAAAGCTGTCTTGTACCTTTGCATTTTTCTCCCAAACGAAGGACACTAGAAAGAAAATTTTAAAGCCTCCAGTTAGGCCATCATCTACACGGCATAGCCCTGAATTTTCCAATGCGCAGCTCTTTGCAAAAGAGAGATATTGGCAAGGAAAAGCTGTCTTGTACCTTTGCATTTTTCTCCCAAACGAAGGACACTACAAAGAAAATTTTAAAGCCTCCTGTTAGTGCTTCATCTACACGGTATAGCCCTGAATTTTCCAATGCGCAGCTCTTTGCAAAAGAGAGATATTGGCAAGGAAAAGCTGTCTTGTACCATTGGATTTTTCTCCCAAACGAAGGACACTAGAATGAAAATTTTAAAGCCTCCTGTTAGTGCTTCATCTACACGGTATAGCCCTGAATTTTCCAATGCGCAGCTCTTTGCAAAAGAGAGATATTGGCAAGGAAAAGCTGTCTTGTACCTTTGCATTTTTCTCCCAAACGAAGGACACTAGAAAGAAAATTTTAAAGCCTCCTGTTAGGCCATCATCTACACGGCATAGCCCTGAATTTTCCAATGCGCAGCTCTTTGCAAAAGAGAGATATTGGCAAGGAAAAGCTGTCTTGTACCATTGGATTTTTCTCCCAAACGAAGGACACTAGAATGAAAATTTTAAAGCCTCCTGTTAGGCCATCATCTACACGGTATAGCCCTGAATTTTCCAATGCGTAGCTCTTTGCAAAAGAGAGATATTGGCAAGGAAAAGCTGTCTTGTACCTTTGCATTTTTCTCCAAAACGAAGGACACTAAAGATAAAATTTTAAAGCCTCCTGTTAGGCCATCATCTACACGGCATAGCCCTGAATTTTCCAATGCGCAGCTCTTTGCAAAAGAGAGATATTGGCAAGGAAAAGCTGTCTTGTACCTTTGCATTTTTCTCCCAAACGAAGGACACTAGAAAGAAAATTTTAAAGCCTCCTGTTAGGCCATCATCTACACGGCATAGCCCTGAATTTTTCAATGTGCAGCTCTTTGCAAAAGAGAGATATTGGCAAGGAAAAGCTGTCTTGTACCTTTGCATTTTTCTCCCAAACGAAGGACACTAGAAAGAAAATTTTAAAGCCTCCTGTTAGGCCATCATCTACACGGCATAGCCCTGAATTTTCCAATGCGCAGCTCTTTGCAAAAGAGAGATATTGGCAAGGAAAAGCTGTCTTGTACCTTTGCATTTTTCTCCCAAACGAAGGACACTAGAAATAAAATTGTAAAGCCTCCTGTTAGGCAATCATCTACACGGCATATCCCTGAATTTTCCAATGCGCAGCTCTTTGCAAAAGAGAGATATTGGCAAGGAAAAGCTGTCTTGTACCTTTGCATTTTTCTCCCAAACGAAGGAAACTAGAAAGAAAATTTTAAAGCCTCCTGTTAGGCCATAATCTACAAGGCATAGCCCTGAATTTTCCAATGCGCAGCTCTTTGCAAAAGAGAGATATTGGCAAGGAAAAGCTGTCTTGTACCTTTGCATTTTTCTCCCAAACGAAGGACACTAGAAATAAAATTGTAAAGCCTCCTGTTAGGCAATCATCTACACGGCATATCCCTGAATTTTCCAATGCGCAGCTCTTTGCAAAAGAGAGATATTGGCAAGGAAAAGCTGTCTTGTACCTTTGCATTTTTCTCCCAAACGAAGGAAACTAGAAAGAAAATTTTAAAGCCTCCTGTTAGGCCATCATCTACAAGGCATAGCCCTGAATTTTCCAATGCGCAGCTCTTTGCAAAAGAGAGATATTGGCAAGGAAAAGCTGTCTTGTACCTTTGCATTTTTCTCCCAAACGAAGGACACTAGAAAGAAAATGTTAAAGCCTCCTGTTAGGCCATCATCTACACGGCATAGCCCTGAATTTTCCAATGCGCAGCTCTTTGCAAAAGAGAGATATTGGCAAGGAAAAGCTGTCTTGTACCTTTGCATTTTTCTCCCAAACGAAGGACACTAGAAAGAAAATTTTAAAGCCTTCTGTTAGGCCATCATCTACACGGCATAGCCCTGAATTTTCCAATGCGCAGCTCTTTGCAAAAGAGAGATATTGGCAAGGAAAAGCTGTCTTGTACCATTGGATTTTTCTCCCAAACGAAGGACACTAGAATGAAAATTTTAAAGCCTCCTGTTAGTGCTTCATCTACACGGTATAGCACTGAATTTTCCAATGCGTAGCTCTTTGCAAAATAGAGATATTGGCAAGGAAAAGCTGTCTTGTACCTTTGCATTTTTCTCCCAAACGAAGGACACTAGAAAGAAAATGTTAAAGCCTCCTGTTAGGCCATCATCTACACGGTTTAGCCCTGAATTTTCCAATGCGCAGCTCTTTGCAAAAGAGAGATATTGGCAAGGAAAAGCTGTCTTGTACCATTGGATTTTTCTCCCAAACGAAGGACACTAGAATGAAAATTTTAAAGCCTCCTGTTAGTGCTTCATCTACACGGTATAGCCCTGAATTTTCCAATGCGTAGCTCTTTGCAAAAGAGAGATATTGGCAAGGAAAAGCTGTCTTGTACCATTGGATTTTTCTCCCAAACGAAGGACACTAGAATGAAAATTTTAAAGCCTCCTGTTAGTGCTTCATCTACACGGTATAGCCCTGAATTTTCCAATGCGCAGCTCTTTGCAAAAGAGAGATATTGGCAAGGAAAAGCTGTCTTGTACCTTTGCATTTTTCTCCCAAACGAAGGAAACTAGAAAGAAAATTTTAAAGCCTCCTGTTAGGCCATCATCTACACGGCATAGCCCTTAATTTTCCAATGCGCAGCTCTTTGCAAAAGAGAGATATTGGCAAGGAAAAGCTGTCTTGTACCTTTGCATTTTTCTCCCAAACGAAGGAAACTAGAAAGAAAATTTTAAAGCCTCCTGTTAGGCCATCATCTACAAGGCATAGCCCTGAATTTTCCAATGCGCAGCTCTTTGCAAAAGAGAGATATTGGCAAGGAAAAGCTGTCTTGTACCTTTGCATTTTTCTCCCAAACGAAGGACACTAGAAAGAAAATGTTAAAGCCTCCTGTTAGGCCATCATCTACACGGCATAGCCCTGAATTTTCCAATGCGCAGCTCTTTGCAAAAGAGAGATATTGGCAAGGAAAAGCTGTCTTGTACCTTTGCATTTTTCTCCCAAACGAAGGACACTAGAAAGAAAATTTTAAAGCCTTCTGTTAGGCCATCATCTACACGGCATAGCCCTGAATTTTCCAATGCGCAGCTCTTTGCAAAAGAGAGATATTGGCAAGGAAAAGCTGT
Source organism: Pseudophryne corroboree (assembly GCF_028390025.1). Taxonomy (NCBI): domain Eukaryota; kingdom Metazoa; phylum Chordata; class Amphibia; order Anura; family Myobatrachidae; genus Pseudophryne; species Pseudophryne corroboree. Next base: position 94,083 of record NW_026970418.1, on the reverse strand, counting down.
CTTGTACCATTGGATTTTTCTCCCAAACGAAGGACACTAGAATGAAAATTTTAAAGCCTCCTGTTAGTGCTTCATCTACACGGTATAGCCCTGAATTTTCCAATGCGTAGCTCTTTGCAAAAGAGAGATATTGGCAAGGAAAAGCTGTCTTGTACCTTTGCATTTTTCTCCCAAACGAAGGACACTAGAAAGAAAATGTTAAAGCCTCCTGTTAGGCCATCATCTACACGGTTTAGCCCTGAATTTTCCAATGCGCAGCTCTTTGCAAAAGAGAGATATTGGCAAGGAAAAGCTGTCTTGTACCTTTGCATTTTTCTCCCAAACGAAGGAAACTAGAAAGAAAATTTTAAAGCCTCCTGTTAGGCCATCATCTACACGGCATAGCCCTGAATTTTCCAATGCGCAGCTCTTTGCAAAAGAGAGATATTGGCAAGGAAAAGCTGTCTTGTACCTTTGCATTTTTCTCCCAAACGAAGGACACTAGAAAGAAAATGTTAAAGCCTCCTGTTAGGCCATCATCTACACGGCATAGCCCTGAATTTTCCAATGCGCAGCTCTTTGCAAAAGAGAGATATTGGCAAGGAAAAGCTGTCTTGTACCTTTGCATTTTTCTCCCAAACGAAGGACACTAGAAATAAAATTGTAAAGCCTCCTGTTAGGCCATCATCTACACGGCATAGCCCTGAATTTTCCAATGCGCAGCTCTTTGCAAAAGAGAGATATCGGCAATGAAAAGCTGTCTTGTACCTCTGCATTTTTCTCCCAAACGAAGGACACTAGAAAGAAAATTTTAAAGCCTCCTGTTAGGCCATCATCTACACGGCATAGCCCTGAATTTTCCAATGCGCAGCTCTTTGCAAAAGAGAGATATTGGCAAGGAAAAGCTGTCTTGTACCTTTGCATTTTTCTCCCAAACGAAGGACACTAGAAAGAAAATTTTAAAGCCTCCTGTTAGGCCATCATCTACACGGCATAGCCCTGAATTTTCCAATGCGCAGCTCTTTGCAAAAGAGAGATATTGGCAAGGAAAAGCTGTCTTGTACCATTGGATTTTTCTCCCAAACGAAGGACACTAGAATGAAAATTTTAAAGCCTCCTGTTAGTGCTTCATCTACACGGTATAGCCCTGAATTTTCCAATGCGTAGCTCTTTGCAAAAGAGAGATATTGGCAAGGAAAAGCTGTCTTGTATCTTTGCATTTTTCTCCCAAACGAAGGACACTAGAAAGAAAATTTTAAAGCCTCAAGTTAGGCCATCATCTACACGGCATAGCCCTGAATTTTCCAATGCGCAGCTCTTTGCAAAAGAGAGATATTGGCAAGGAAAAGCTGTCTTGTACCTTTGCATTTTTCTCCCAAACGAAGGACACTAGAAAGAAAATGTTAAAGCCTCCTGTTAGGCCATCATCTACACGGCATAGCCCTGAATTTTCCAATGCGCAGCTCTTTGCAAAGGAGAGATATTGGCAAGGAAAAGCTGTCTTTTACCTTTGCATTTTTCTCCCAAACGAAGGACACTAGAAAGAAAATTTTAAAGCCTCCTGTTAGGCCATCATCTACACGGCATAGCCCTGAATTTTCCAATGCGCAGCTCTTTGCAAAAGAGAGATATTGGCAAGGAAAAGCTGTCTTGTACCTTTGCATTTTTCTCCCAAACGTAGGACACTAGAAAGAACATTTTAAAGCCTCCTGTTAGGCCATCATCTACACGGCATAGCCCTGAATTTTCCAATGCGCAGCTCTTTGCAAAAGAGAGATATTGGCAAGGAAAAGCTGTCTTGTACCTTTGCATTTTTCTCCCAAACGAAGGACACTAGAAAGAAAATTTTAAAGCCTCCTGTTAGGCCATCATCTACACGGCATAGCCCTGAATTTTCCAATGCGCAGCTCTTTGCAAAAGAGAGATATTGGCAAGGAAAAGCTGTCTTGTACCTTTGCATTTTTCTCCCAAACGAAGGACACTAGAAAGAAAATTTTAAAGCCTCCAGTTAGGCCATCATCTACACGGCATAGCCCTGAATTTTCCAATGCGCAGCTCTTTGCAAAAGAGAGATATTGGCAAGGAAAAGCTGTCTTGTACCTTTGCATTTTTCTCCCAAACGAAGGACACTACAAAGAAAATTTTAAAGCCTCCTGTTAGGCCATCATCTACACGGCATAGCCCTGAATTTTCCAATGCGCAGCTTTGTGCAAAAGAGAGATATTGGCAAGGAAAAGCTGTCTTGTACCATTGGATTTTTCTCCCAAACGAAGGACACTAGAATGAAAATTTTAAAGCCTCCTGTTAGTGCTTCATCTACACGGTATAGCCCTGAATTTTCCAATGCGCAGCTCTTTGCAAAAGAGAGATATTGGCAAGGAAAAGCTGTCTTGTACCTTTGCATTTTTCTCCCAAACGAAGGACACTAGAAAGAAAATTTTAAAGCCTCCTGTTAGGCCATCATCTACACGGCATAGCCCTGAATTTTCCAATGCGCAGCTCTTTGCAAAAGAGAGATATTGGCAAGGAAAAGCTGTCTTGTACCTTTGCATTTTTCTCCCAAACGAAGGACACTAGAAAGAAAATTTTAAAGCCTCCTGTTAGGCCATCATCTACACGGCATAGCCCTGAATTTTTCAATGTGCAGCTCTTTGCAAAAGAGAGATATTGGCAAGGAAAAGCTGTCTTGTACCTTTGCATTTTTCTCCCAAACGAAGGACACTAGAAATAAAATTGTAAAGCCTCCTGTTAGGCCATCATCTACACGGCATAGCCCTGAATTTTCCAATGCGCAGCTCTTTGCAAAAGAGAGATATTGGCAAGGAAAAGCTGTCTTGTACCTTTGCATTTTTCTCCCAAACGAAGGACACTAGAATGAAAATTTTAAAGCCTCCTGTTAGGCCATCATCTACACGGCATAGCCCTGAATTTTCCAATGCGCAGCTCTTTGCAAAAGAGAGATATTGGCAAGGAAAAGCTGTCTTGTACCTTTGCATTTTTCTCCCAAACGAAGGAAACTAGAAAGAAAATTTTAAAGCCTCCTGTTAGGCCATCATCTACATGGCATAGCCCTGAATTTTCCAATGCGCAGCTTTGTGCAAAAGAGAGATATTGGCAAGGAAAAGCTGTCTTGTACCATTGGATTTTTCTCCCAAACGAAGGACACTAGAATGAAAATTTTAAAGCCTCCTGTTAGTGCTTCATCTACACGGTATAGCCCTGAATTTTCCAATGCGCAGCTCTTTGCAAAAGAGAGATATTGGCAAGGAAAAGCTGTCTTGTAGCTTTGCATTTTTCTCCCAAACGAAGGACACTAGAAAGAAAATTTTAAAGCCTCCTGTTAGGCCATCATCTACACGGCATAGCCCTGAATTTTCCAATGCGCAGCTCTTTGCAAAAGAGAGATATTGGCAAGGAAAAGCTGTCTTGTACCATTGGATTTTTCTCCCAAACGAAGGACACTAGAATGAAAATTTTAAAGCCTCCTGTTAGGCCATCATCTACACGGTATAGCCCTGAATTTTCCAATGCGTAGCTCTTTGCAAAAGAGAGATATTGGCAAGGAAAAGCTGTCTTGTACCTTTGCATTTTTCTCCAAAACGAAGGACACTAAAGATAAAATTTTAAAGCCTCCTGTTAGGCCATCATCTACACGGCATAGCCCTGAATTTTCCAATGCGCAGCTCTTTGCAAAAGAGAGATATTGGCAAGGAAAAGCTGTCTTGTACCTTTGCATTTTTCTCCCAAACGAAGGACACTAGAAATAAAATTGTAAAGCCTCCTGTTAGGCCATCATCTACACGGCATAGCCCTGAATTTTCCAATGCGCAGCTCTTTGCAAAAGAGAGATATTGGCAAGGAAAAGCTGTCTTGTACCTTTGCATTTTTCTCCCAAACGAAGGACACTAGAATGAAAATTTTAAAGCCTCCTGTTAGGCCATCATCTACACGGCATAGCCCTGAATTTTCCAATGCGCAGCTCTTTGCAAAAGAGAGATATTGGCAAGGAAAAGCTGTCTTGTACCATTGGATTTTTCTCCCAAACGAAGGACACTAGAATGAAAATTTTAAAGCCTCCTGTTAGTGCTTCATCTACACGGTATAGCCCTGAATTTTCCAATGCGTAGCTCTTTGCAAAAGAGAGATATTGGCAAGGAAAAGCTGTCTTGTACCTTTGCATTTTTCTCCCAAACGAAGGACACTAGAAAGAAAATGTTAAAGCCTCCTGTTAGGCCATCATCTACACGGCATAGCCCTGAATTTTCCAATGCGCAGCTCTTTGCAAAAGAGAGATATTGGCAAGGAAAAGCTGTCTTGTACCTTTGCATTTTTCTCCCAAACGAAGGAAACTAGAAAGAAAATTTTAAAGCCTCCTGTTAGGCCATCATCTACAAGGCATAGCCCTGAATTTTCCAATGCGCAGCTCTTTGCAAAAGAGAGATATTGGCAAGGAAAAGCTGTCTTGTACCTTTGCATTTTTCTCCCAAACGAAGGACACTAGAAAGAAAATGTTAAAGCCTCCTGTTAGGCCATCATCTACACGGCATAGCCCTGAATTTTCCAATGCGCAGCTCTTTGCAAAAGAGAGATATTGGCAAGGAAAATCTGTCTTGTACCTTTGCATTTTTCTCCCAAACGAAGGACACTAGAAAGAAAATTTTAAAGCCTTCTGTTAGGCCATCATCTACACGGCATAGCCCTGAATTTTCCAATGCGCAGCTCTTTGCAAAAGAGAGATATTGGCAAGGAAAAGCTGTCTTGTACCATTGGATTTTTCTCCCAAACGAAGGACACTAGAATGAAAATTTTAAAGCCTCCTGTTAGTGCTTCATCTACACGGTATAGCACTGAATTTTCCAATGCGTAGCTCTTTGCAAAATAGAGATATTGGCAAGGAAAAGCTGTCTTGTACCTTTGCATTTTTCTCCCAAACGAAGGACACTAGAAAGAAAATGTTAAAGCCTCCTGTTAGGCCATCATCTACACGGTTTAGCCCTGAATTTTCCAATGCGCAGCTCTTTGCAAAAGAGAGATATTGGCAAGGAAAAGCTGTCTTGTACCATTGGATTTTTCTCCCAAACGAAGGACACTAGAATGAAAATTTTAAAGCCTCCTGTTAGTGCTTCATCTACACGGTATAGCCCTGAATTTTCCAATGCGTAGCTCTTTGCAAAAGAGAGATATTGGCAAGGAAAAGCTGTCTTGTACCTTTGCATTTTTCTCCCAAACGAAGGACACTAGAAAGAAAATGTTAAAGCCTCCTGTTAGGCCATCATCTACACGGCATAGCCCTGAATTTTCCAATGCGCAGCTCTTTGCAAAAGAGAGATATTGGCAAGGAAAAGCAGTCTTGTACCTTTGCATTTTTCTCCCTAACGAAGGACACTAGAAATAAAATTTTAAAGCCTCCTGTTAGGCCATCATCTACACGGCATAGCCCTGAATTTTCCAATGCGCAGCTCTTTGCAAAAGAGAGATATTGGCAAGGAAAAGCTGTCTTGTACCTTTGCATTTTTCTCCCAAACGAAGGACACTAGAAAGAAAATTTTAAAGCCTTCTGTTAGGCCATCATCTACACGGCATAGCCCTGAATTTTCCAATGCGCAGCTCTTTGCAAAAGAGAGATATTGGCAAGGAAAAGCTGTCTTGTACCATTGGATTTTTCTCCCAAACGAAGGACACTAGAATGAAAATTTTAAAGCCTCCTGTTAGTGCTTCATCTACACGGTATAGCCCTGAATTTTCCAATGCGTAGCTCTTTGCAAAAGAGAGATATTGGCAAGGAAAAGCTGTCTTGTACCTTTGCATTTTTCTCCCAAACGAAGGACACTAGAAAGAAAATGTTAAAGCCTCCTGTTAGGCCATCATCTACACGGTTTAGCCCTGAATTTTCCAATGCGCAGCTCTTTGCAAAAGAGAGATATTGGCAAGGAAAAGCTGTCTTGTACCTTTGCATTTTTCTCCCAAACGAAGGAAACTAGAAAGAAAATTTTAAAGCCTCCTGTTAGGCCATCATCTACACGGCATAGCCCTGAATTTTCCAATGCGCAGCTCTTTGCAAAAGAGAGATATTGGCAAGGAAAAGCTGTCTTGTACCTTTGCATTTTTCTCCCAAACGAAGGACACTAGAAAGAAAATGTTAAAGCCTCCTGTTAGGCCATCATCTACACGGCATAGCCCTGAATTTTCCAATGCGCAGCTCTTTGCAAAAGAGAGATATTGGCAAGGAAAAGCTGTCTTGTACCTTTGCATTTTTCTCCCAAACGAAGGACACTAGAAATAAAATTGTAAAGCCTCCTGTTAGGCCATCATCTACACGGCATAGCCCTGAATTTTCCAATGCGCAGCTCTTTGCAAAAGAGAGATATCGGCAATGAAAAGCTGTCTTGTACCTCTGCATTTTTCTCCCAAACGAAGGACACTAGAAAGAAAATTTTAAAGCCTCCTGTTAGGCCATCATCTACACGGCATAGCCCTGAATTTTCCAATGCGCAGCTCTTTGCAAAAGAGAGATATTGGCAAGGAAAAGCTGTCTTGTACCTTTGCATTTTTCTCCCAAACGAAGGACACTAGAAAGAAAATTTTAAAGCCTCCTGTTAGGCCATCATCTACACGGCATAGCCCTGAATTTTCCAATGCGCAGCTCTTTGCAAAAGAGAGATATTGGCAAGGAAAAGCTGTCTTGTACCATTGGATTTTTCTCCCAAACGAAGGACACTAGAATGAAAATTTTAAAGCCTCCTGTTAGTGCTTCATCTACACGGTATAGCCCTGAATTTTCCAATGCGTAGCTCTTTGCAAAAGAGAGATATTGGCAAGGAAAAGCTGTCTTGTATCTTTGCATTTTTCTCCCAAACGAAGGACACTAGAAAGAAAATTTTAAAGCCTCAAGTTAGGCCATCATCTACACGGCATAGCCCTGAATTTTCCAATGCGCAGCTCTTTGCAAAAGAGAGATATTGGCAAGGAAAAGCTGTCTTGTACCTTTGCATTTTTCTCCCAAACGAAGGACACTAGAAAGAAAATGTTAAAGCCTCCTGTTAGGCCATCATCTACACGGCATAGCCCTGAATTTTCCAATGCGCAGCTCTTTGCAAAGGAGAGATATTGGCAAGGAAAAGCTGTCTTGTACCTTTGCATTTTTCTCCCAAACGAAGGACACTAGAAATAAAATTTTAAAGCCTCCTGTTAGGCCATCAACTACACGGCATAGCCCTGAATTTTCCAATGCGCGGCTCTTTGCAAAAGAGAGATATTGGCAAGGAAAAGCTGTCTTGTACCTTTGCATTTTTCTCCCAAACGAAGGAAACTAGAAAGAAAATTTTAAAGCCTCCTGTTAGGCCATCATCTACACGGCATAGCCCTGAATTTTCCAATGCGCAGCTCTTTGCAAAAGAGAGATATTGGCAAGGAAAAGCTGTCTTGTACCTTTGCATTTTTCTCCCAAACGAAGGAAACTAGAAAGAAAATTTTAAAGCCTCCTGTTAGGCCATCATCTACACGGCATAGCCCTGAATTTTCCAATGCGCAGCTCTTTGCAAAAGAGAGATATTGGCAAGGAAAAGCTGTCTTGTACCTTTGCATTTTTCTCCCAAACGAAGGACACTAGAAAGAAAATGTTAAAGCCTCCTGTTAGGCCATCATCTACACGGCATAGCCCTGAATTTTCCAATGCGCAGCTCTTTGCAAAAGAGAGATATTGGCAAGGAAAAGCTGTCTTGTACCTTTGCATTTTTCTCCCAAACGAAGGACACTAGAAAGAAAATTTTAAAGCCTCCTGTTAGGCCATCATCTACACGGCATAGCCCTGAATTTTCCAATGCGCAGCTCTTTGCAAAAGAGAGATATTGGCAAGGAAAAGCTGTCTTGTACCTTTGCATTTTTCTCCCAAACGAAGGACACTAGAAAGAAAATTTTAAAGCCTCCTGTTAGGCCATCATCTACACGGCATAGCCCTGAATTTCCAATGCGCAGCTCTTTGCAAAAGAGAGATATTGGCAAGGAAAAGCTATCTTGTACCATTGGATTTTTCTCCCAAACGAAGGACACTAGAATGAAAATTTTAAAGCCTCCTGTTAGTGCTTCATCTACACGGTATAGCCCTGAATTTTCCAATGCGTAGCTCTTTGCAAAAGAGAGATATTGGCAAGGAAAAGCTTTATTGTACCTTTGCATTTTTCTCCCAAACGAAGGACACTAGAAAGAAAATGTTAAAGCCTCCTGTTAGGCCATCATCTACACGGCATAGCCCTGAATTTTCCAATGCGCAGCTCTTTGCAAAAGAGAGATATTGGCAAGGAAAAGCTGTCTTGTACCTTTGCATTTTTCTCCCAAACGAAGGAAACTAGAAAGAAAATTTTAAAGCCTCCTGTTAGGCCATCATCTACACGGCATAGCCCTGAATTTTCCAATGCGCAGCTCTTTGCAAAAGAGAGATATTGGCAAGGAAAAGCTGTCTTGTACCTTTGCATTTTTCTCCCAAACGAAGGACACTAGAAAGAAAATTTTAAAGCCTCCTGTTAGGCCATCATCTACACGGCATAGCCCTGAATTTTCCAATGCGCAGCTCTTTGCAAAAGAGAGATATTGGCAAGGAAAAGCTGTCTTGTACCTTTGCATTTTTCTCCCAAACGAAGGACACTAGAAATAAAATTGTAAAGCCTCCTGTTAGGCCATCATCTACACGGCATAGCCCTGAATTTTCCAATGCGCAGCTCTTTGTAAAAGAGAGATATTGGCAAGGAAAAGCTGTCTTGTACCTTTGCATTTTTCTCCCAAACGAAGGACACTAGAAAGAAAATTTTAAAGTTTCCTGTTAGGCCACCATCTACACGGCATAGCCCTGAATTTTCCAATGCGCAGCTCTTTGCAAAAGAGAGATATTGGCAAGGAAAAGCTGTCTTGTACCTTTGCATTTTTCTCCCAAACGAAGGAAACTAGAAAGAAAATGTTAAAGCCTCCTGTTAGGCCATCATCAACACGGCATAGCCCTGAATTTTCCAATGCGCAGCTCTTTGAAAAAGAGAGATATTGGCAAGGAAAAGCTGTCTTGTACCTTTGCATTTTTCTCCCAAACGAAGGAAACTAGAAAGAAAATTTTAAAGCCTCCTCTTAGGCCATCATCTACACGGCATAGCCCTGAATTTTCCAATGCGCAGCTCTTTGCAAAAGAGAGATATTGGCAAGGAAAAGCTGTCTTGTACCTTTGCATTTTTCTCCCAAACGAAGGACACTAGAAAGAAAATTTTAAAGCCTCCTGTTAGGCCATCATCTACACGGCATAGCCATGAATTTTCCAATGCGCAGCTCTTTGCAAAAGAGAGATATTGGCAAGGAAAAGCTGTCTTGTACCATTGGATTTTTCTCCCAAACGAAGGACACTAGAATGAAAATTTTAAAGCCTCCTGTTAGTGCTTCATCTACACGGTATAGCCCTGAATTTTCCAATGCGCAGCTCTTTGCAAAAGAGAGATATTGGCAAGGAAAAGCTGTCTTGTACCTTTGCATTTTTCTCCCAAACGAAGGAAACTAGAAAGAAAATTTTAAAGCCTCCTGTTAGGCCATCATCTACACGGCATAGCCCTGAATTTTCCAATGCGCAGCTCTTTGCAAAAGAGAGATATTGGCAAGGAAAAGCTGTCTTGTACCTTTGCATTTTTCTCCCAAACGAAGGAAACTAGAAAGAAAATTGTAAAGCCTCCTGTTAGGCCATCATCTACACGGCATAGCCCTGAATTTTCCAATGCGCAGCTCTTTGCAAAAGAGAGATATTGGCAAGGAAAAGCTGTCTTGTACCTTTGCATTTTTCTCCCAAACGAAGGACACTAGAAATAAAATTTTAAAGCCTCCTGTTAGGCCATCATCTACACGGCATAGCCCTGAATTTTCCAATGCGCAGCTCTTTGCAAAAGAGAGATATTGGCAAGGAAAAGCTGTCTTGTACCTTTGCATTTTTCTCCCAAACGAAGGACACTAGAAAGAAAATGTTAAAGCCTCCTGTTAGGCCATCATCTACACGGCATAGCCCTGAATTTTCCAATGCGCAGCTCTTTGCAAAAGAGAGATATTGGCAAGGAAAAGCTGTCTTGTACCTTTGCATTTTTCTCCCAAACGAAGGACACTAGAAATAAAATTGTAAAGCCTCCTGTTAGGCCATCATCTACACGGCATAGCCCTGAATTTTCCAATGCGCAGCTCTTTGCAAAAGAGAGATATTGGCAAGGAAAAGCTGTCTTGTACCTTTGCATTTTTCTCCCAAACGAAGGACACTAGAAAGAAAATTTTAAAGCCTCCTGTTAGGCCATCATCTACACGGCATAGCCCTGAATTTTCCAATGCGCAGCTCTTTGCAAAAGAGAGATATTGGCAAGGAAAAGCTGTCTTGTACCTTTGCATTTTTCTCACAAACGAAGGAAACTAGAAAGAAAATTTTAAAGCCTCCTGTTAGGCCATCATCTACACGGCATAGCCCTGAATTTTCCAATGCGCAGCTCTTTGCAAAAGAGAGATATTGGCAAGGAAAAGCTGTCTTGTACCTTTGCATTTTTCTCCCAAACGAAGGACACTAGAAAGAAAATGTTAAAGCCTCCTGTTAGGCCATCATCTACACGGCATAGCCCTGAATTTTCCAATGCGCAGCTCTTTGCAAAAGAGAGATATTGGCAAGGAAAAGCTGTCTTGTACCTTTGCATTTTTCTCCCAAACGAAGGACACTAGAAATAAAATTGTAAAGCCTCCTGTTAGGCCATCATCTACACGGCATAGCCCTGAATTTTCCAATGCGCAGCTCTTTGCAAAAGAGAGATATTGGCAAGGAAAAGCTGTCTTGTACCTTTGCATTTTTCTCCCAAACGAAGGACACTAGAAAGAAAATTTTAAAGCCTCCTGTTAGGCCATCATCTACACGGCATAGCCCTGAATTTTCCAATGCGCAGCTCTTTGCAAAAGAGAGATATTGGCAAGGAAAAGCTGTCTTGTACCTTTGCATTTTTCTCCCAAACGAAGGAAACTAGAAAGAAAATTTTAAAGCCTCCTGTTAGGCCATCATCTACACGGCATAGCCCTGAATTTTCCAATGCGCAGCTCTTTGCAAAAGAGAGATATTGGCAAGGAAAAGCTGTCTTGTACCTTTGCATTTTTCTCCCAAACGAAGGAAACTAGAAAGAAAATTTTAAAGCCTCCTGTTAGGCCATCATCTACACGGCATAGCCCTGAATTTTCCAATGCGCAGCTCTTTGCAAAAGAGAGATATTGGCAAGGAAAAGCAGTCTTGTACCTTTGCATTTTTCTCCCAAACGAAGGACACTAGAAAGAAAATTTTAAAGCCTCCTGTTAGGCCATCATCTACACGGCATAGCCCTGAATTTTTTTTTAATGAGCAGCTCTTTGCAAAAGAGAGATATTGGCAAGGAAAAGCTGTCTTGTACCTTTGCATTTTTCTCCCAAACGAAGGACACTAGAAATAAAATTGTAAAGCCTCCTGTTAGGCCATCATCTACACGGCATAGCCCTGAATTTTCCAATGCGCAGCTCTTTGCAAAAGAGAGATATTGGCAAGGAAAAGCTGTCTTGTACCTTTGCATTTTTCTCCCAAACGAAGGACACTAGAAAGAAAATGTTAAAGCCTCCTGTTAGGCCATCATCTACACGGCATAGCCCTGAATTTTCCAATGCGCAGCTCTTGGCAAAAGAGAGATATTGGCAAGGAAAAGCTGTCTTGTACCTTTGCATTTTTCTCCCAAACGAAGGACACTAGAAATAAAATTGTAAAGCCTCCTGTTAGGCCATCATCTACACGGCATAGCCCTGAATTTTCCAATGCGCAGCTCTTTGCAAAAGAGAGATATTGGCAAGGAAAAGCTGTCTTGTACCTTTGCATTTTTCTCCCAAACGAAGGACACTAGAAAGAAAATTTTAAAGCCTCCTGTTAGGCCATCATCTACACGGCATAGCCCTGAATTTTCCAATGCGCAGCTCTTTGCAAAAGAGAGATATTGGCAAGGAAAAGCTGTCTTGTACCTTTGCATTTTTCTCCCAAACGAAGGAAACTAGAAAGAAAATTTTAAAGCCTCCTGTTAGGCCATCATCTACACGGCATAGCCCTGAATTTTCCAATGCGCAGCTCTTTGCAAAAGAGAGATATTGGCAAGGAAAAGCTGTCTTGTACCTTTGCATTTTTCTCCCAAACGAAGGACACTAGAAAGAAAATGTTAAAGCCTCCTGTTAGGCCATCATCTACACGGCATAGCCCTGAATTTTCCAATGCGCAGCTCTTTGCAAAAGAGAGATATTGGCAAGGAAAAGCTGTCTTGTACCTTTGCATTTTTCTCCCAAACGAAGGACACTAGAAATAAAATTGTAAAGCCTCCTGTTAGGCCATCATCTACACGGCATAGCCCTGAATTTTCCAATGCGCAGCTCTTTGCAAAAGAGAGATATTGGCAAGGAAAAGCTGTCTTGTACCTTTGCATTTTTCTCCCAAACGAAGGACACTAGAAAGAAAATTTTAAAGCCTCCTGTTAGGCCATCATCTACACGGCATAGCCCTGAATTTTCCAATGCGCAGCTCTTTGCAAAAGAGAGATATTGGCAAGGAAAAGCTGTCTTGTACCTTTGCATTTTTCTCCCAAACGAAGGAAACTAGAAAGAAAATTTTAAAGCCTCCTGTTAGGCCATCATCTACACGGCATAGCCCTGAATTTTCCAATGCGCAGCTCTTTGCAAAAGAGAGATATTGGCAAGGAAAAGCTGTCTTGTACCTTTGCATTTTTCTCCCAAACGAAGGACACTAGAATGAAAATTTTAAAGCCTCCTGTTAGTGCTTCATCTACACGGTATAGCCCTGAATTTTCCAATGCGTAGCTCTTTGCAAAAGAGAGATATTGGCAAGGAAAAGCTTTATTGTACCTTTGCATTTTTCTCCCAAACGAAGGACACTAGAAAGAAAATGTTAAAGCCTCCTGTTAGGCCATCATCTACACGGCATAGCCCTGAATTTTCCAATGCGCAGCTCTTTGCAAAAGAGAGATATTGGCAAGGAAAAGCTGTCTTGTACCTTTGCATTTTTCTCCCAAACGAAGGAAACTAGAAAGAAAATTTTAAAGCCTCCTGTTAGGCCATCATCTACACGGCATAGCCCTGAATTTTCCAATGCGCAGCTCTTTGCAAAAGAGAGATATTGGCAAGGAAAAGCTGTCTTGTACCTTTGCATTTTTCTCCCAAACGAAGGACACTAGAAAGAAAATTTTAAAGCCTCCTGTTAGGCCATCATCTACACGGCATAGCCCTGAATTTTCCAATGCGCAGCTCTTTGCAAAAGAGAGATATTGGCAAGGAAAAGCTGTCTTGTACCTTTGCATTTTTCTCCCAAACGAAGGACACTAGAAATAAAATTGTAAAGCCTCCTGTTAGGCCATCATCTACACGGCATAGCCCTGAATTTTCCAATGCGCAGCTCTTTGCAAAAGAGAGATATTGGCAAGGAAAAGCTGTCTTGTACCTTTGCATTTTTCTCCCAAACGAAGGACACTAGAAAGAAAATTTTAAAGTTTCCTGTTAGGCCATCATCTACACGGCATAGCCCTGAATTTTCCAATGCGCAGCTCTTTGCAAAAGAGAGATATTGGCAAGGAAAAGCTGTCTTGTACCTTTGCATTTTTCTCCCAAACGAAGGAAACTAGAAAGAAAATGTTAAAGCCTCCTGTTAGGCCATCATCAACACGGCATAGCCCTGAATTTTCCAATGCGCAGCTCTTTGAAAAAGAGAGATATTGGCAAGGAAAAGCTGTCTTGTACCTTTGCATTTTTCTCCCAAACGAAGGAAACTAGAAAGAAAATTTTAAAGCCTCCTCTTAGGCCATCATCTACACGGCATAGCCCTGAATTTTCCAATGCGCAGCTCTTTGCAAAAGAGAGATATTGGCAAGGAAAAGCTGTCTTGTACCTTTGCATTTTTCTCCCAAACGAAGGACACTAGAAAGAAAATTTTAAAGCCTCCTGTTAGGCCATCATCTACACGGCATAGCCATGAATTTTCCAATGCGCAGCTCTTTGCAAAAGAGAGATATTGGCAAGGAAAAGCTGTCTTGTACCATTGGATTTTTCTCCCAAACGAAGGACACTAGAATGAAAATTTTAAAGCCTCCTGTTAGTGCTTCATCTACACGGTATAGCCCTGAATTTTCCAATGCGCAGCTCTTTGCAAAAGAGAGATATTGGCAAGGAAAAGCTGTCTTGTACCTTTGCATTTTTCTCCCAAACGAAGGAAACTAGAAAGAAAATTTTAAAGCCTCCTGTTAGGCCATCATCTACACGGCATAGCCCTGAATTTTCCAATGCGCAGCTCTTTGCAAAAGAGAGATATTGGCAAGGAAAAGCTGTCTTGTACCTTTGCATTTTTCTCCCAAACGAAGGAAACTAGAAAGAAAATTGTAAAGCCTCCTGTTAGGCCATCATCTACACGGCATAGCCCTGAATTTTCCAATGCGCAGCTCTTTGCAAAAGAGAGATATTGGCAAGGAAAAGCTGTCTTGTACCTTTGCATTTTTCTCCCAAACGAAGGAAACTAGAAAGAAAATTGTAAAGCCTCCTGTTAGGCCATCATCTACACGGCATAGCCCTGAATTTTCCAATGCGCAGCTCTTTGCAAAAGAGAGATATTGGCAAGGAAAAGCTGTCTTGTACCTTTGCATTTTTCTCCCAAACGAAGGAAACTAGAAAGAAAATTGTAAAGCCTCCTGTTAGGCCATCATCTACACGGCATAGCCCTGAATTTTCCAATGCGCAGCTCTTTGCAAAAGAGAGATATTGGCAAGGAAAAGCTGTCTTGTACCTTTGCATTTTTCTCCCAAACGAAGGACACTAGAAAGAAAATTTTAAAGCCTCCTGTTAGGCCATCATCTACACGGCATAGCCCTGAATTTTCCAATGCGCAGCTCTTTGCAAAAGAGAGATATTGGCAAGGAAAAGCTGTCTTGTACCTTTGCATTTTTCTCACAAACGAAGGAAACTAGAAAGAAAATTTTAAAGCCTCCTGTTAGGCCATCATCTACACGGCATAGCCCTGAATTTTCCAATGCGCAGCTCTTTGCAAAAGAGAGATATTGGCAAGGAAAAGCTGTCTTGTACCTTTGCATTTTTCTCCCAAACGAAGGACACTAGAAAGAAAATGTTAAAGCCTCCTGTTAGGCCATCATCTACACGGCATAGCCCTGAATTTTCCAATGCGCAGCTCTTTGCAAAAGAGAGATATTGGCAAGGAAAAGCTGTCTTGTACCTTTGCATTTTTCTCCCAAACGAAGGACACTAGAAATAAAATTGTAAAGCCTCCTGTTAGGCCATCATCTACACGGCATAGCCCTGAATTTTCCAATGCGCAGCTCTTTGCAAAAGAGAGATATTGGCAAGGAAAAGCTGTCTTGTACCTTTGCATTTTTCTCCCAAACGAAGGACACTAGAAAGAAAATTTTAAAGCCTCCTGTTAGGCCATCATCTACACGGCATAGCCCTGAATTTTCCAATGCGCAGCTCTTTGCAAAAGAGAGATATTGGCAAGGAAAAGCTGTCTTGTACCTTTGCATTTTTCTCCCAAACGAAGGAAACTAGAAAGAAAATTTTAAAGCCTCCTGTTAGGCCATCATCTACACGGCATAGCCCTGAATTTTCCAATGCGCAGCTCTTTGCAAAAGAGAGATATTGGCAAGGAAAAGCTGTCTTGTACCTTTGCATTTTTCTCCCAAACGAAGGAAACTAGAAAGAAAATTTTAAAGCCTCCTGTTAGGCCATCATCTACACGGCATAGCCCTGAATTTTCCAATGCGCAGCTCTTTGCAAAAGAGAGATATTGGCAAGGAAAAGCAGTCTTGTACCTTTGCATTTTTCTCCCAAACGAAGGACACTAGAAAGAAAATTTTAAAGCCTCCTGTTAGGCCATCATCTACACGGCATAGCCCTGAATTTTTTTTTAATGCGCAGCTCTTTGCAAAAGAGAGATATTGGCAAGGAAAAGCTGTCTTGTACCTTTGCATTTTTCTCCCAAACGAAGGACACTAGAAATAAAATTGTAAAGCCTCCTGTTAGGCCATCATCTACACGGCATAGCCCTGAATTTTCCAATGCGCAGCTCTTTGCAAAAGAGAGATATTGGCAAGGAAAAGCTGTCTTGTACCTTTGCATTTTTCTCCCAAACGAAGGACACTAGAAAGAAAATGTTAAAGCCTCCTGTTAGGCCATCATCTACACGGCATAGCCCTGAATTTTCCAATGCGCAGCTCTTGGCAAAAGAGAGATATTGGCAAGGAAAAGCTGTCTTGTACCTTTGCATTTTTCTCCCAAACGAAGGACACTAGAAATAAAATTGTAAAGCCTCCTGTTAGGCCATCATCTACACGGCATAGCCCTGAATTTTCCAATGCGCAGCTCTTTGCAAAAGAGAGATATTGGCAAGGAAAAGCTGTCTTGTACCTTTGCATTTTTCTCCCAAACGAAGGACACTAGAAAGAAAATTTTAAAGCCTCCTGTTAGGCCATCATCTACACGGCATAGCCCTGAATTTTCCAATGCGCAGCTCTTTGCAAAAGAGAGATATTGGCAAGGAAAAGCTGTCTTGTACCTTTGCATTTTTCTCCCAAACGAAGGAAACTAGAAAGAAAATTTTAAAGCCTCCTGTTAGGCCATCATCTACACGGCATAGCCCTGAATTTTCCAATGCGCAGCTCTTTGCAAAAGAGAGATATTGGCAAGGAAAAGCTGTCTTGTACCTTTGCATTTTTCTCCCAAACGAAGGACACTAGAAAGAAAATGTTAAAGCCTCCTGTTAGGCCATCATCTACACGGCATAGCCCTGAATTTTCCAATGCGCAGCTCTTTGCAAAAGAGAGATATTGGCAAGGAAAAGCTGTCTTGTACCTTTGCATTTTTCTCCCAAACGAAGGACACTAGAAATAAAATTGTAAAGCCTCCTGTTAGGCCATCATCTACACGGCATAGCCCTGAATTTTCCAATGCGCAGCTCTTTGCAAAAGAGAGATATTGGCAAGGAAAAGCTGTCTTGTACCTTTGCATTTTTCTCCCAAACGAAGGACACTAGAAAGAAAATTTTAAAGCCTCCTGTTAGGCCATCATCTACACGGCATAGCCCTGAATTTTCCAATGCGCAGCTCTTTGCAAAAGAGAGATATTGGCAAGGAAAAGCTGTCTTGTACCTTTGCATTTTTCTCCCAAACGAAGGAAACTAGAAAGAAAATTTTAAAGCCTCCTGTTAGGCCATCATCTACACGGCATAGCCCTGAATTTTCCAATGCGCAGCTCTTTGCAAAAGAGAGATATTGGCAAGGAAAAGCTGTCTTGTACCTTTGCATTTTTCTCCCAAACGAAGGAAACTAGAAAGAAAATTTTAAAGCCTCCTGTTAGGCCATCATCTACACGGCATAGCCCTGAATTTTCCAATGCGCAGCTCTTTGCAAAAGAGAGATATTGGCAAGGAAAAGCTGTCTTGTACCTTTGCATTTTTCTCCCAAACGAAGGACACTAGAAAGAAAATGTTAAAGCCTCCTGTTAGGCCATCATCTACACGGCATAGCCCTGAATTTTCCAATGCGCAGCTCTTGGCAAAAGAGAGATATTGGCAAGGAAAAGCTGTCTTGTACCTTTGCATTTTTCTCCCAAACGAAGGACACTAGAAATAAAATTGTAAAGCCTCCTGTTAGGCCATCATCTACACGGCATAGCCCTGAATTTTCCAATGCGCAGCTCTTTGCAAAAGAGAGATATTGGCAAGGAAAAGCTGTCTTGCACCTTTGCATTTTTCTCCCAAACGAAGGACACTAGAAAGAAAATGTTAAAGCCTCCTGTTAGGCCATCATCTACACGGCATAGCCCTGAATTTTCCAATGCGCAGCTCTTGGCAAAAGAGAGATATTGGCAAGGAAAAGCTGTCTTGTACCTTTGCATTTTTCTCCCAAACGAAGGACACTAGAAATAAAATTGTAAAGCCTCCTGTTAGGCCATCATCTACACGGCATAGCCCTGAATTTTCCAATGCGCAGCTCTTTGCAAAAGAGAGATATTGGCAAGGAAAAGCTGTCTTGTACCTTTGCATTTTTCTCCCAAACGAAGGACACTAGAAAGAAAATTTTAAAGCCTCCTGTTAGGCCATCATCTACACGGCATAGCCCTGAATTTTCCAATGCGCAGCTCTTTGCAAAAGAGAGATATTGGCAAGGAAAAGCTGTCTTGTACCATTGGATTTTTCTCCCAAACGAAGGACACTAGAATGAAAATTTTAAAGCCTCCTGTTAGTGCTTCATCTACACGGTATAGCCCTGAATTTTCCAATGCGTAGCTCTTTGCAAAAGAGAGATATTGGCAAGGAAAAGCTGTCTTGTACCTTTGCATTTTTCTCCCAAACGAAGGAAACTAGAAAGAAAATTTTAAAGCCTCCTGTTAGGCCATCATCTACACGGCATAGCCCTGAATTTTCCAATGCGCAGCTCTTTGCAAAAGAGAGATATTGGCAAGGAAAAGCTGTCTTGTACCTTTGCATTTTTCTCCCAAACGAAGGACACTAGAAAGAAAATGTTAAAGCCTCCTGTTAGGCCATCATCTACACGGCATAGCCCTGAATTTTCCAATGCGCAGCTCTTTGCAAAAGAGAGATATTGGCAAGGAAAAGCTGTCTTGTACCTTTGCATTTTTCTCCCAAACGAAGGACACTAGAAATAAAATTGTAAAGCCTCCTGTTAGGCCATCATCTACACGGCATAGCCCTGAATTTTCCAATGCGCAGCTCTTTGCAAAAGAGAGATATTGGCAAGGAAAAGCTGTCTTGTACCTTTGCATTTTTCTCCCAAACGAAGGACACTAGAAAGAAAATTTTAAAGCCTCCTGTTAGGCCATCATCTACACGGCATAGCCCTGAATTTTCCAATGCGCAGCTCTTTGCAAAAGAGAGATATTGGCAAGGAAAAGCTGTCTTGTACCTTTGCATTTTTCTCCCAAACGAAGGAAACTAGAAAGAAAATTTTAAAGCCTCCTGTTAGGCCATCATCTACACGGCATAGCCCTGAATTTTCCAATGCGCAGCTCTTTGCAAAAGAGAGATATTGGCAAGGAAAAGCTGTCTTGTACCTTTGCATTTTTCTCCCAAACGAAGGAAACTAGAAAGAAAATTTTAAAGCCTCCTGTTAGGCCATCATCTACACGGCATAGCCCTGAATTTTCCAATGCGCAGCTCTTTGCAAAAGAGAGATATTGGCAAGGAAAAGCTGTCTTGTACCTTTGCATTTTTCTCCCAAACGAAGGACACTAGAAAGAAAATTTTAAAGCCTCCTGTTAGGCCATCATCTACACGGCATAGCCATGAATTTTCCAATGCGCAGCTCTTTGCAAAAGAGAGATATTTTCAAGGAAAAGCTGTCTTGTACCATTGGATTTTTCTCCCAAACGAAGGACACTAGAATGAAAATTTTAAAGCCTCATGTTAGTGCTTCATCTACACGGTATAGCCCTGAATTTTCCAATGCGCAGCTCTTTGCAAAAGAGAGATATTGGCAAGGAAAAGCTGTCTTGTACCTTTGCATTTTTCTCCCAAACGAAGGAAACTAGAAAGAAAATTTTAAAGCCTCCTGTTAGGCCATCATCTACACGGCATAGCCCTGAATTTTCCAATGCGCAGCTCTTTGCAAAAGAGAGATATTGGCAAGGAAAAGCTGTCTTGTACCTTAGCATTTTTCTCCCAAACGAAGGAAACTAGAAAGAAAATTTTAAAGCCTCCTGTTAGGCCATCATCTACACGGCATAGCCCTGAATTTTCCAATGCGCAGCTCTTTGCAAAAGAGAGATATTGGCAAGGAAAAGCTGTCTTGTACCTTTGCATTTTTCTCCCAAACGAAGGACACTAGAAAGAAAATTTTAAAGCCTCCTGTTAGGCCATCATCTACACGGCATAGCCCTGAATTTTCCAATGCGCAGCTCTTTGCAAAAGAGAGATATTGGCAAGGAAAAGCTGTCTTGTACCTTTGCATTTTTCTCCCAAACGAAGGACACTAGAAATAAAATTGTAAAGCCTCCTGTTAGGCCATCATCTACACGGCATAGCCCTGAATTTTCCAATGCGCAGCTCTTTGCAAAAGAGAGATATTGGCAAGGAAAAGCTGTCTTGTACCTTTGCATTTTTCTCCCAAACGAAGGACACTAGAAAGAAAATTTTAAAGCCTCCTGTTAGGCCATCATCTACACGGCATAGCCCTGAATTTTCCAATGCGCAGCTCTTTGCAAAAGAGAGATATTGGCAAGGAAAAGCTGTCTTGTACCTTTGCATTTTTCTCCCAAACGAAGGAAACTATAAAGAAAATTTTAAAGCCTCCTGTTAGGCCATCATCTACACGGCATAGCCCTGAATTTTCCAATGCGCAGCTCTTTGCAAAAGAGAGATATTGGCAAGGAAAAGCTGTCTTGTACCTTTGCATTTTTCTCCCAAACGAAGGAAACTAGAAAGAAAATTTTAAAGCCTCCTGTTAGGCCATCATCTACACGGCATAGCCCTGAATTTTCCAATGCGCAGCTCTTTGCAAAAGAGAGATATTGGCAAGGAAAAGCTGTCTTGTACCTTTGCATTTTTCTCCCAAACGAAGGACACTAGAAAGAAAATTTTAAAGCCTCCTGTTAGGCCATCATCTACACGGCATAGCCATGAATTTTCCAATGCGCAGCTCTTTGCAAAAGAGAGATATTTTCAAGGAAAAGCTGTCTTGTACCATTGGATTTTTCTCCCAAACGAAGGACACTAGAATGAAAATTTTAAAGCCTCCTGTTAGTGCTTCATCTACACGGTATAGCCCTGAATTTTCCAATGCGCAGCTCTTTGCAAAAGAGAGATATTGGCAAGGAAAAGCTGTCTTGTACCTTTGCATTTTTCTCCCAAACGAAGGAAACTAGAAAGAAAATTTTAAAGCCTCCTGTTAGGCCATCATCTACACGGCATAGCCCTGAATTTTCCAATGCGCAGCTCTTTGCAAAAGAGAGATATTGGCAAGGAAAAGCTGTCTTGTACCTTTGCATTTTTCTCCCAAACGAAGGACACTAGAATGAAAATTTTAAAGCCTCCTGTTAGTGCTTCATCTACACGGTATAGCCCTGAATTTTCCAATGCGTAGCTCTTTGCAAAAGAGAGATATTGGCAAGGAAAAGCTTTCTTGTACCTTTGCATTTTTCTCCCAAACGAAGGACACTAGAATGAAAATTTTAAAGCCTCCTTTTAGTGCTTCATCTACACGGTATAGCCCTGAATTTTCCAATGCGTAGCTCTATGCAAAAGAGAGATATTGGCAAGGAAAAGCTGTCTTGTACCTTTGCATTTTTCTCCCAAACGAAGGAGACTAGAATGAAAATTTTAAAGCCTCCTGTTAGGGCTTCATCTACACGGCATAGCCCTGAGTTTTCCAATGCGTAGCTCTTTGCAAAAGAGAAATATTGGCAAGGAAAAGCTGTCTTGTACCTTTGCATTTTTCTCCCAAACGAAGGACACTAGAAAGAAAATTTTAAAGCCTCCTGTTAGGCCATCATCTACACGGCATAGCCCTGAATTTTCCAATGCGCAGCTCTTTGCAAAAGAGAGATATTGGCAAGGAAAAGCTGTCTTGTACCTTTGCATTTTTCTCCCAAACGAAGGACACTAGAAAGAAAATTTTAAAGCCTCCTGTTAGGCCATCATCTACACGGCATAGCCCTGAATTTTCCAATGCGCAGCTCTTTGCAAAAGAGAGATATTGGCAAGGAAAAGCTGTCTTGTACCTTTGCATTTTTCTCCCAAACGAAGGAAACTAGAAAGAAAATTTTAAAGCCTCCTGTTAGGCCATCATCTACACGGCATAGCCCTGAATTTTCCAATGCGCAGCTCTTTGCAAAAGAGAGATATTGGCAAGGAAAAGCTGTCTTGTACCTTTGCATTTTTCTCCCAAACGAAGGAAACTAGAAAGAAAATTGTAAAGCCTCCTGTTAGGCCATCATCTACACGGCATAGCCCTGAATTTTCCAATGCGCAGCTCTTTGCAAAAGAGAGATATTGGCAAGGAAAAGCTGTCTTGTACCTTTGCATTTTTCTCCCAAACGAAGGACAGTAGAAAGAAAATTTTAAAGCCTCCTGTTAGGCCATCATCTACACGGCATAGCCCTGAATTTTCCAATGCGCAGCTCTTTGCAAAAGAGAGATATTGGCAAGGAAAAGCTGTCTTGTACCATTGGATTTTTCTCCCAAACGAAGGACACTAGAATGAAAATTTTAAAGCCTCCTGTTAGGCCATCATCTACACGGCATAGCCCTGAATTTTCCAATGCGCAGCTCTTTGCAAAAGAGAGATATTGGCAAGGAAAAGCTGTCTTGTACCTTTGCATTTTTCTCCCAAACGAAGGAAACTAGAAAGAAAATTTTAAAGCCTCCTGTTAGGCCATCATCTACACGGCATAGCCCTGAATTTTCCAATGCGCAGCTCTTTGCAAAAGAGAGATATTGGCAAGGAAAAGCTGTCTTGTACCTTTGCATTTTTCTCCCAAACGAAGGACACTAGAAAGAAAATTTTAAAGCCTCCTGTTAGGCCATCATCTACACGGCATAGCCCTGAATTTTCCAATGCGCAGCTCTTTGCAAAAGAGAGATATTGGCAAGGAAAAGCTGTCTTGTACCTTTGCATTTTTCTCCCAAACGAAGGACACTAGAAATAAAATTGTAAAGCCTCCTGTTAGGCCATCATCTACACGGCATAGCCCTGAATTTTCCAATGCGCAGCTCTTTGCAAAAGAGAGATATTGGCAAGGAAAAGCTGTCTTGTACCTTTGCATTTTTCTCCCAAACGAAGGACACTAGAAAGAAAATGTTAAAGCCTCCTGTTAGGCCATCATCTACACGGCATAGCCCTGAATTTTCCAATGCGCAGCTCTTTGCAAAAGAGAGATATTGGCAAGGAAAAGCTGTCTTGTACCTTTGCATTTTTCTCCCAAACGAAGGACACTAGAAATAAAATTGTAAAGCCTCCTGTTAGGCCATCATCTACACGGCATAGCCCTGAATTTTCCAATGCGCAGCTCTTTGCAAAAGAGAGATATTGGCAAGGAAAAGCTGTCTTGTACCTTTGCATTTTTCTCCCAAACGAAGGACACTAGAAAGAAAATTTTAAAGCCTCCTGTTAGGCCATCATCTACACGGCATAGCCCTGAATTTTCCAATGCGCAGCTCTTTGCAAAAGAGAGATATTGGCAAGGAAAAGCTGTCTTGTACCTTTGCATTTTTCTCCCAAACGAAGGACACTAGAAAGAAAATTTTAAAGCCTCCTGTTAGGCCATCATCTACACGGCATAGCCCTGAATTTTCCAATGCGCAGCTCTTTGCAAAAGAGAGATATTGGCAAGGAAAAGCTGTCTTGTACCATTGGATTTTTCTCCCAAACGAAGGACACTAGAATGAAAATTTTAAAGCCTCCTGTTAGTGCTTCATCTACACGGTATAGCCCTGAATTTTCCAATGCGTAGCTCTTTGCAAAAGAGAGATATTGGCAAGGAAAAGCTGTCTTGTACCTTTGCATTTTTCTCCCAAACGAAGGACACTAGAAAGAAAATGTTAAAGCCTCCTGTTAGGCCATCATCTACACGGCATAGCCCTGAATTTTCCAATGCGCAGCTCTTTGCAAAAGAGAGATATTGGCAAGGAAAAGCTGTCTTGTACCTTTGCATTTTTCTCCCAAACGAAGGAAACTAGAAAGAAAATTTTAAAGCCTCCTGTTAGGCCATCATCTACACGGCATAGCCCTGAATTTTCCAATGCGCAGCTCTTTGCAAAAGAGAGATATTGGCAAGGAAAAGCTGTCTTGTACCTTTGCATTTTTCTCCCAAACGAAGGACACTAGAAAGAAAATGTTAAAGCCTCCTGTTAGGCCATCATCTACACGGCATAGCCCTGAATTTTCCAATGCGCAGCTCTTTGCAAAAGAGAGATATTGGCAAGGAAAAGCTGTCTTGTACCTTTGCATTTTTCTCCCAAACGAAGGACACTAGAAATAAAATTGTAAAGCCTCCTGTTAGGCCATCATCTACACGGCATAGCCCTGAATTTTCCAATGCGCAGCTCTTTGCAAAAGAGAGATATTGGCAAGGAAAAGCTGTCTTGTACCTTTGCATTTTTCTCCCAAACGAAGGACACTAGAAAGAAAATTTTAAAGCCTCCTGTTAGGCCATCATCTACACGGCATAGCCCTGAATTTTCCAATGCGCAGCTCTTTGCAAAAGAGAGATATTGGCAAGGAAAAGCTGTCTTGTACCTTTGCATTTTTCTCCCAAACGAAGGAAACTAGAAAGAAAATTTTAAAGCCTCCTGTTAGGCCATCATCTACACGGCATAGCCCTGAATTTTCCAATGCGCAGCTCTTTGCAAAAGAGAGATATTGGCAAGGAAAAGCTGTCTTGTACCTTTGCATTTTTCTCCCAAACGAAGGACACTAGAAAGAAAATTTTAAAGCCTCCTGTTAGGCCATCATCTACACGGCATAGCCATGAATTTTCCAATGCGCAGCTCTTTGCAAAAGAGAGATATTTTCAAGGAAAAGCTGTCTTGTACCATTGGATTTTTCTCCCAAACGAAGGACACTAGAATGAAAATTTTAAAGCCTCCTGTTAGTGCTTCATCTACACGGTATAGCCCTGAATTTTCCAATGCGCAGCTCTTTGCAAAAGAGAGATATTGGCAAGGAAAAGCTGTCTTGTACCTTTGCATTTTTCTCCCAAACGAAGGAAACTAGAAAGAAAATTTTAAAGCCTCCTGTTAGGCCATCATCTACACGGCATAGCCCTGAATTTTCCAATGCGCAGCTCTTTGCAAAAGAGAGATATTGGCAAGGAAAAGCTGTCTTGTACCTTTGCATTTTTCTCCCAAACGAAGGAAACTAGAAAGAAAATTTTAAAGCCTCCTGTTAGGCCATCATCTACACGGCATAGCCCTGAATTTTCCAATGCGCAGCTCTTTGCAAAAGAGAGATATTGGCAAGGAAAAGCTGTCTTGTACCTTTGCATTTTTCTCCCAAACGAAGGACACTAGAAAGAAAATTTTAAAGCCTCCTGTTAGGCCATCATCTACACGGCATAGCCCTGAATTTTCCAATGCGCAGCTCTTTGCAAAAGAGAGATATTGGCAAGGAAAAGCTGTCTTGTACCATTGGATTTTTCTCCCAAACGAAGGATACTAGAATGAAAATTTTAAAGCCTCCTGTTAGTGCTTCATCTACACGGTATAGCCCTGAATTTTCCAATGCGTAGCTCTTTGCAAAAGAGAGATATTGGCAAGGAAAAGCTGTCTTGTACCTTTGCATTTTTCTCCCAAACGAAGGACACTAGAAAGAAAATGTTAAAGCCTCCTGTTAGGCCATCATCTACACGGCATAGCCCTGAATTTTCCAATGCGCAGCTCTTTGCAAAAGAGAGATATTGGCAAGGAAAAGCTGTCTTGTACCTTTGCATTTTTCTCCCAAACGAAGGACACTAGAAATAAAATTGTAAAGCCTCCTGTTAGGCCATCATCTACACGGCATAGCCCTGAATTTTCCAATGCGCAGCTCTTTGCAAAAGAGAGATATTGGCAAGGAAAAGCTGTCTTGTACCTTTGCATTTTTCTCCCAAACGAAGGACACTAGAAAGAAAATTTTAAAGCCTCCTGTTAGGCCATCATCTACACGGCATAGCCCTGAATTTTCCAATGCGCAGCTCTTTGCAAAAGAGAGATATTGGCAAGGAAAAGCTGTCTTGTACCTTTGCATTTTTCTCCCAAACGAAGGACACTAGAAAGAAAATTTTAAAGCCTCCTGTTAGGCCATCATCTACACGGCATAGCCATGAATTTTCCAATGCGCAGCTCTTTGCAAAAGAGAGATATTTTCAAGGAAAAGCTGTCTTGTACCATTGGATTTTTCTCCCAAACGAAGGACACTAGAATGAAAATTTTAAAGCCTCCTGTTAGTGCTTCATCTACACGGTATAGCCCTGAATTTTCCAATGCGCAGCTCTTTGCAAAAGAGAGATATTGGCAAGGAAAAGCTGTCTTGTACCTTTGCATTTTTCTCCCAAACGAAGGAAACTAGAAAGAAAATTTTAAAGCCTCCTGTTAGGCCATCATCTACACGGCATAGCCCTGAATTTTCCAATGCGCAGCTCTTTGCAAAAGAGAGATATTGGCAAGGAAAAGCTGTCTTGTACCTTTGCATTTTTCTCCCAAACGAAGGAAACTAGAAAGAAAATTTTAAAGCCTCCTGTTAGGCCATCATCTACACGGCATAGCCCTGAATTTTCCAATGCGCAGCTCTTTGCAAAAGAGAGATATTGGCAAGGAAAAGCTGTCTTGTACCTTTGCATTTTTCTCCCAAACGAAGGACACTAGAAAGAAAATTTTAAAGCCTCCTGTTAGGCCATCATCTACACGGCATAGCCCTGAATTTTCCAATGCGCAGCTCTTTGCAAAAGAGAGATATTGGCAAGGAAAAGCTGTCTTGTACCATTGGATTTTTCTCCCAAACGAAGGATACTAGAAAGAAAATTTTAAAGCCTCCTGTTAGTGCTTCATCTACACGGTATAGCCCTGAATTTTCCAATGCGTAGCTCTTTGCAAAAGAGAGATATTGGCAAGGAAAAGCTGTCTTGTACCTTTGCATTTTTCTCCCAAACGAAGGACACTAGAAAGAAAATGTTAAAGCCTCCTGTTAGGCCATCATCTACACGGCATAGCCCTGAATTTTCCAATGCGCAGCTCTTTGCAAAAGAGAGATATTGGCAAGGAAAAGCTGTCTTGTACCTTTGCATTTTTCTCCCAAACGAAGGACACTAGAAATAAAATTGTAAAGCCTCCTGTTAGGCCATCATCTACACGGCATAGCCCTGAATTTTCCAATGCGCAGCTCTTTGCAAAAGAGAGATATTGGCAAGGAAAAGCTGTCTTGTACCTTTGCATTTTTCTCCCAAACGAAGGACACTAGAAAGAAAATTTTAAAGCCTCCTGTTAGGCCATCATCTACACGGCATAGCCCTGAATTTTCCAATGCGCAGCTCTTTGCAAAAGAGAGATATTGGCAAGGAAAAGCTGTCTTGTACCTTTGCATTTTTCTCCCAAACGAAGGAAACTAGAAAGAAAATTTTAAAGCCTCCTGTTAGGCCATCATCTACACGGCATAGCCCTGAATTTTCCAATGCGCAGCTCTTTGCAAAAGAGAGATATTGGCAAGGAAAAGCTGTCTTGTACCTTTGCATTTTTCTCCCAAACGAAGGAAACTAGAAAGAAAATTTTAAAGCCTCCTGTTAGGCCATCATCTACACGGCATAGCCCTGAATTTTCCAATGTGCAGCTCTTTGCAAAAGAGAGATATTGGCAAGGAAAAGCTGTCTTGTACCTTTGCATTTTTCTCCCAAACGAAGGACACTAGAAAGAAAATTTTAAAGTCTCCTGTTAGGCCATCATCTACACGGCATAGCCCTGAATTTTCCAATGCGCAGCTCTTTGCAAAAGAGAGATATTGGCAAGGAAAAGCTGTCTTGTACCTTTGCATTTTTCTCCCAAACGAAGGACACTAGAAATAAAATTGTAAAGCCTCCTGTTAGGCCATCATCTACACGGCATAGCCCTGAATTTTCCAATGCGCAGCTCTTTGCAAAAGAGAGATATTGGCAAGGAAAAGCTGTCTTGTACCTTTGCATTTTTCTCCCAAACGAAGGACACTAGAAAGAAAATTTTAAAGCCTCCTGTTAGGCCATCATCTACACGGCATAGCCCTGAATTTTCCAATGCGCAGCTCTTTGCAAAAGAGAGATATTGGCAAGGAAAAGCTGTCTTGTACCTTTGCATTTTCTCCCAAACGAAGGACACTAGAAAGAAAATTTTAAAGCCTCCTGTTAGGCCATCATCTGCACGGCATAGCCCTGAATTTTCCAATGCGCAGCTCTTTGCAAAAGAGAGATATTGGCAAGGAAAAGCTGTCTTGTACCTTTGCATTTTTCTCCCAAACGAAGGAAACTAGAAAGAAAATTTTAAAGCCTCCTGTTAGGCCATCATCTACACGGCATAGCCCTGAATTTTCCAATGCGCAGCCCTTTGCAAAAGAGAGATATTGGCAAGGAAAAGCTGTCTTGTACCTTTGCATTTTTCTCCCAAACGAACGAAACTAGAAAGAAAATTTTAAAGCCTCCTGTTAGGCCATCATCTACACGGCATAGCCCTGAATTTTCCAATGCGCAGCTCTTTGCAAAAGAGAGATATTGGCAAGGAAAAGCTGTCTTGTACCTTTGCATTTTTCTCCCAAACGAAGGACACTAGAAAGAAAATGTTAAAGCCTCCTGTTAGGCCATCATCTACACGGCATAGCCCTGAATTTTCCAATGCGCAGCTCTTTGCAAAAGAGAGATATTGGCAAGGAAAAGCTGTCTTGTACCTTTGCATTTTTCTCCCAAACGAAGGACACTAGAAATAAAATTGTAAAGCCTCCTGTTAGGCCATCATCTACACGGCATAGCCCTGAATTTTCCAATGCGCAGCTCTTTGCAAAAGAGAGATATTGGCAAGGAAAAGCTGTCTTGTACCTTTGCATTTTTCTCCCAAACGAAGGAAACTAGAAAGAAAATTTTAAAGCCTCCTGTTAGGCCATCATCTACACGGCATAGCCCTGAATTTTCCAATGCGCAGCTCTTTGCAAAAGAGAGATATTGGCAAGGAAAAGCTGTCTTGTACCTTTGCATTTTTCTCCCAAACGAAGGACACTAGAAAGAAAATTTTAAAGCCTCCTGTTAGGCCATCATCTACACGGCATAGCCCTGAATTTTCCAATGCGCAGCTCTTTGCAAAAGAGAGATATTGGCAAGGAAAAGCTGTCTTGTACCATTGGATTTTTCTCCCAAACGAAGGATACTAGAATGAAAATTTTAAAGCCTCCTGTTAGTGCTTCATCTACACGGTATAGCCCTGAATTTTCCAATGCGTAGCTCTTTGCAAAAGAGAGATATTGGCAAGGAAAAGCTGTCTTGTACCTTTGCATTTTTCTCCCAAACGAAGGACACTAGAAAGAAAATGTTAAAGCCTCCTGTTAGGCCATCATCTACACGGCATAGCCCTGAATTTTCCAATGCGCAGCTCTTTGCAAAAGAGAGATATTGGCAAGGAAAAGCTGTCTTGTACCTTTGCATTTTTCTCCCAAACGAAGGACACTAGAAATAAAATTGTAAAGCCTCCTGTTAGGCCATCATCTACACGGCATAGCCCTGAATTTTCCAATGCGCAGCTCTTTGCAAAAGAGAGATATTGGCAAGGAAAAGCTGTCTTGTACCTTTGCATTTTTCTCCCAAACGAAGGACACTAGAAAGAAAATTTTAAAGCCTCCTGTTAGGCCATCATCTACACGGCATAGCCCTGAATTTTCCAATGCGCAGCTCTTTGCAAAAGAGAGATATTGGCAAGGAAAAGCTGTCTTGTACCTTTGCATTTTTCTCCCAAACGAAGGACACTAGAAAGAAAATTTTAAAGCCTCCTGTTAGGCCATCATCTACACGGCATAGCCATGAATTTTCCAATGCGCAGCTCTTTGCAAAAGAGAGATATTTTCAAGGAAAAGCTGTCTTGTACCATTGGATTTTTCTCCCAAACGAAGGACACTAGAATGAAAATTTTAAAGCCTCCTGTTAGTGCTTCATCTACACGGTATAGCCCTGAATTTTCCAATGCGCAGCTCTTTGCAAAAGAGAGATATTGGCAAGGAAAAGCTGTCTTGTACCTTTGCATTTTTCTCCCAAACGAAGGAAACTAGAAAGAAAATTTTAAAGCCTCCTGTTAGGCCATCATCTACACGGCATAGCCCTGAATTTTCCAATGCGCAGCTCTTTGCAAAAGAGAGATATTGGCAAGGAAAAGCTGTCTTGTACCTTTGCATTTTTCTCCCAAACGAAGGAAACTAGAAAGAAAATTTTAAAGCCTCCTGTTAGGCCATCATCTACACGGCATAGCCCTGAATTTTCCAATGCGCAGCTCTTTGCAAAAGAGAGATATTGGCAAGGAAAAGCTGTCTTGTACCTTTGCATTTTTCTCCCAAACGAAGGACACTAGAAAGAAAATTTTAAAGCCTCCTGTTAGGCCATCATCTACACGGCATAGCCCTGAATTTTCCAATGCGCAGCTCTTTGCAAAAGAGAGATATTGGCAAGGAAAAGCTGTCTTGTACCATTGGATTTTTCTCCCAAACGAAGGATACTAGAAAGAAAATTTTAAAGCCTCCTGTTAGTGCTTCATCTACACGGTATAGCCCTGAATTTTCCAATGCGTAGCTCTTTGCAAAAGAGAGATATTGGCAAGGAAAAGCTGTCTTGTACCTTTGCATTTTTCTCCCAAACGAAGGACACTAGAAAGAAAATGTTAAAGCCTCCTGTTAGGCCATCATCTACACGGCATAGCCCTGAATTTTCCAATGCGCAGCTCTTTGCAAAAGAGAGATATTGGCAAGGAAAAGCTGTCTTGTACCTTTGCATTTTTCTCCCAAACGAAGGACACTAGAAATAAAATTGTAAAGCCTCCTGTTAGGCCATCATCTACACGGCATAGCCCTGAATTTTCCAATGCGCAGCTCTTTGCAAAAGAGAGATATTGGCAAGGAAAAGCTGTCTTGTACCTTTGCATTTTTCTCCCAAACGAAGGACACTAGAAAGAAAATTTTAAAGCCTCCTGTTAGGCCATCATCTACACGGCATAGCCCTGAATTTTCCAATGCGCAGCTCTTTGCAAAAGAGAGATATTGGCAAGGAAAAGCTGTCTTGTACCTTTGCATTTTTCTCCCAAACGAAGGAAACTAGAAAGAAAATTTTAAAGCCTCCTGTTAGGCCATCATCTACACGGCATAGCCCTGAATTTTCCAATGCGCAGCTCTTTGCAAAAGAGAGATATTGGCAAGGAAAAGCTGTCTTGTACCTTTGCATTTTTCTCCCAAACGAAGGAAACTAGAAAGAAAATTTTAAAGCCTCCTGTTAGGCCATCATCTACACGGCATAGCCCTGAATTTTCCAATGTGCAGCTCTTTGCAAAAGAGAGATATTGGCAAGGAAAAGCTGTCTTGTACCTTTGCATTTTTCTCCCAAACGAAGGACACTAGAAAGAAAATTTTAAAGTCTCCTGTTAGGCCATCATCTACACGGCATAGCCCTGAATTTTCCAATGCGCAGCTCTTTGCAAAAGAGAGATATTGGCAAGGAAAAGCTGTCTTGTACCTTTGCATTTTTCTCCCAAACGAAGGACACTAGAAATAAAATTGTAAAGCCTCCTGTTAGGCCATCATCTACACGGCATAGCCCTGAATTTTCCAATGCGCAGCTCTTTGCAAAAGAGAGATATTGGCAAGGAAAAGCTGTCTTGTACCTTTGCATTTTTCTCCCAAACGAAGGACACTAGAAAGAAAATTTTAAAGCCTCCTGTTAGGCCATCATCTACACGGCATAGCCCTGAATTTTCCAATGCGCAGCTCTTTGCAAAAGAGAGATATTGGCAAGGAAAAGCTGTCTTGTACCTTTGCATTTTCTCCCAAACGAAGGACACTAGAAAGAAAATTTTAAAGCCTCCTGTTAGGCCATCATCTGCACGGCATAGCCCTGAATTTTCCAATGCGCAGCTCTTTGCAAA
This sequence comes from Pseudophryne corroboree, assembly GCF_028390025.1. Taxonomy (NCBI): domain Eukaryota; kingdom Metazoa; phylum Chordata; class Amphibia; order Anura; family Myobatrachidae; genus Pseudophryne; species Pseudophryne corroboree. The sequence continues at coordinate 62,435 of NW_026970418.1, read as the reverse complement.
AGAGAGATATTGGCAAGGAAAAGCTGTCTTGTACCTTTGCATTTTTCTCCCAAACGAAGGAAACTAGAAAGAAAATTTTAAAGCCTCCTGTTAGGCCATCATCTACACGGCATAGCCCTGAATTTTCCAATGCGCAGCCCTTTGCAAAAGAGAGATATTGGCAAGGAAAAGCTGTCTTGTACCTTTGCATTTTTCTCCCAAACGAACGAAACTAGAAAGAAAATTTTAAAGCCTCCTGTTAGGCCATCATCTACACGGCATAGCCCTGAATTTTCCAATGCGCAGCTCTTTGCAAAAGAGAGATATTGGCAAGGAAAAGCTGTCTTGTACCTTTGCATTTTTCTCCCAAACGAAGGACACTAGAAAGAAAATGTTAAAGCCTCCTGTTAGGCCATCATCTACACGGCATAGCCCTGAATTTTCCAATGCGCAGCTCTTTGCAAAAGAGAGATATTGGCAAGGAAAAGCTGTCTTGTACCTTTGCATTTTTCTCCCAAACGAAGGACACTAGAAATAAAATTGTAAAGCCTCCTGTTAGGCCATCATCTACACGGCATAGCCCTGAATTTTCCAATGCGCAGCTCTTTGCAAAAGAGAGATATTGGCAAGGAAAAGCTGTCTTGTACCTTTGCATTTTTCTCCCAAACGAAGGACACTAGAAAGAAAATTTTAAAGCCTCCTGTTAGGCCATCATCTACACGGCATAGCCCTGAATTTTCCAATGCGCAGCTCTTTGCAAAAGAGAGATATTGGCAAGGAAAAGCTGTCTTGTACCTTTGCATTTTTCTCCCAAACGAAGGACACTAGAAAGAAAATTTTAAAGCCTCCTGTTAGGCCATCATCTACACGGCATAGCCCTGAATTTTCCAATGCGCAGCTCTTTGCAAAAGAGAGATATTGGCAAGGAAAAGCTGTCTTGTACCTTTGCATTTTTCTCCCAAACGAAGGAAACTAGAAAGAAAATTTTAAAGCCTCCTGTTAGGCCATCATCTACACGGCATAGCCCTGAATTTTCCAATGCGCAGCTCTTTGCAAAAGAGAGATATTGGCAAGGAAAAGCTGTCTTGTACCTTTGCATTTTTCTCCCAAACGAAGGAAACTAGAAAGAAAATTTTAAAGCCTCCTGTTAGGCCATCATCTACACGGCATAGCCCTGAATTTTCCAATGTGCAGCTCTTTGCAAAAGAGAGATATTGGCAAGGAAAAGCTGTCTTGTACCTTTGCATTTTTCTCCCAAACGAAGGACACTAGAAAGAAAATTTTAAAGTCTCCTGTTAGGCCATCATCTACACGGCATAGCCCTGAATTTTCCAATGCGCAGCTCTTTGCAAAAGAGAGATATTGGCAAGGAAAAGCTGTCTTGTACCTTTGCATTTTTCTCCCAAACGAAGGACACTAGAAATAAAATTGTAAAGCCTCCTGTTAGGCCATCATCTACACGGCATAGCCCTGAATTTTCCAATGCGCAGCTCTTTGCAAAAGAGAGATATTGGCAAGGAAAAGCTGTCTTGTACCTTTGCATTTTTCTCCCAAACGAAGGACACTAGAAAGAAAATTTTAAAGCCTCCTGTTAGGCCATCATCTACACGGCATAGCCCTGAATTTTCCAATGCGCAGCTCTTTGCAAAAGAGAGATATTGGCAAGGAAAAGCTGTCTTGTACCTTTGCATTTTCTCCCAAACGAAGGACACTAGAAAGAAAATTTTAAAGCCTCCTGTTAGGCCATCATCTGCACGGCATAGCCCTGAATTTTCCAATGCGCAGCTCTTTGCAAAAGAGAGATATTGGCAAGGAAAAGCTGTCTTGTACCTTTGCATTTTTCTCCCAAACGAAGGAAACTAGAAAGAAAATTTTAAAGCCTCCTGTTAGGCCATCATCTACACGGCATAGCCCTGAATTTTCCAATGCGCAGCCCTTTGCAAAAGAGAGATATTGGCAAGGAAAAGCTGTCTTGTACCTTTGCATTTTTCTCCCAAACGAACGAAACTAGAAAGAAAATTTTAAAGCCTCCTGTTAGGCCATCATCTACACGGCATAGCCCTGAATTTTCCAATGCGCAGCTCTTTGCAAAAGAGAGATATTGGCAAGGAAAAGCTGTCTTGTACCTTTGCATTTTTCTCCCAAACGAAGGACACTAGAAAGAAAATGTTAAAGCCTCCTGTTAGGCCATCATCTACACGGCATAGCCCTGAATTTTCCAATGCGCAGCTCTTTGCAAAAGAGAGATATTGGCAAGGAAAAGCTGTCTTGTACCTTTGCATTTTTCTCCCAAACGAAGGACACTAGAAATAAAATTGTAAAGCCTCCTGTTAGGCCATCATCTACACGGCATAGCCCTGAATTTTCCAATGCGCAGCTCTTTGCAAAAGAGAGATATTGGCAAGGAAAAGCTGTCTTGTACCTTTGCATTTTTCTCCCAAACGAAGGACACTAGAAAGAAAATTTTAAAGCCTCCTGTTAGGCCATCATCTACACGGCATAGCCCTGAATTTTCCAATGCGCAGCTCTTTGCAAAAGAGAGATATTGGCAAGGAAAAGCTGTCTTGTACCTTTGCATTTTTCTCCCAAACGAAGGACACTAGAAAGAAAATTTTAAAGCCTCCTGTTAGGCCATCATCTACACGGCATAGCCCTGAATTTTCCAATGCGCAGCTCTTTGCAAAAGAGAGATATTGGCAAGGAAAAGCTGTCTTGTACCATTGGATTTTTCTCCCAAACGAAGGACACTAGAATGAAAATTTTAAAGCCTCCTGTTAGTGCTTCATCTACACGGTATAGCCCTGAATTTTCCAATGCGTAGCTCTTTGCAAAAGAGAGATATTGGCAAGGAAAAGCTATCTTGTACCTTTGCATTTTTCTCCCAAACGAAGGACACTAGAAAGAAAATGTTAAAGCCTCCTGTTAGGCCATCATCTACACGGCATAGCCCTGAATTTTCCAATGCGCAGCTCTTTGCAAAAGAGAGATATTGGCAAGGAAAAGCTGTCTTGTACCTTTGCATTTTTCTCCCAAATGAAGGAAACTAGAAAGAAAATTTTAAAGCCTCCTGTTAGGCCATCATCTACACGGCATAGCCCTGAATTTTCCAATGCGCAGCTCTTTGCAAAAGAGAGATATTGGCAAGGAAAAGCTGTCTTGTACCTTTGCATTTTTCTCCCAAACGAAGGACACTAGAAAGAAAATGTTAAAGCCTCCTGTTAGGCCATCATCTACACGGCATAGCCCTGAATTTTCCAATGCGCAGCTCTTTGCAAAAGAGAGATATTGGCAAGGAAAAGCTGTCTTGTACCTTTGCATTTTTCTCCCAAACGAAGGACACTAGAAATAAAATTGTAAAGCCTCCTGTTAGGCCATCATCTACACGGCATAGCCCTGAATTTTCCAATGCGCAGCTCTTTGCAAAAGAGAGATATTGGCAAGGAAAAGCTGTCTTGTACCTTTGCATTTTTCTCCCAAACGAAGGACACTAGAAAGAAAATTTTAAAGCCTCCTGTTAGGCCATCATCTACACGGCATAGCCCTGAATTTTCCAATGCGCAGCTCTTTGCAAAAGAGAGATATTGGCAAGGAAAAGCTGTCTTGTACCTTTGCATTTTTCTCCCAAACGAAGGAAACTAGAAAGAAAATTTTAAAGCCTCCTGTTAGGCCATCATCTACACGGCATAGCCCTGAATTTTCCAATGCGCAGCTCTTTGCAAAAGAGAGATATTGGCAAGGAAAAGCTGTCTTGTACCTTTGCATTTTTCTCCCAAACGAAGGACACTAGAAAGAAAATTTTAAAGCCTCCTGTTAGGCCATCATCTACACGGCATAGCCCTGAATTTTCCAATGCGCAGCTCTTTGCAAAAGAGAGATATTGGCAAGGAAAAGCTGTCTTGTACCTTTGCATTTTTCTCCCAAACGAAGGACACTAGAAAGAAAATTTTAAAGCCTCCTGTTAGGCCATCATCTACACGGCATAGCCCTGAATTTTCCAATGCGCAGCTCTTTGCAAAAGAGAGATATTGGCAAGGAAAAGCTGTCTTGTACCATTGGATTTTTCTCCCAAACGAAGGACACTAGAATGAAAATTTTAAAGCCTCCTGTTAGTGCTTCATCTACACGGTATAGCCCTGAATTTTCCAATGCGTAGCTCTTTGCAAAAGAGAGATATTGGCAAGGAAAAGCTGTCTTGTACCTTTGCATTTTTCTCCCAAACGAAGGACACTAGAAAGAAAATGTTAAAGCCTCCTGTTAGGCCATCATCTACACGGCATAGCCCTGAATTTTCCAATGCGCAGCTCTTTGCAAAAGAGAGATATTGGCAAGGAAAAGCTGTCTTGTACCTTTGCATTTTTCTCCCAAACGAAGGAAACTAGAAAGAAAATTTTAAAGCCTCCTGTTAGGCCATCATCTACACGGCATAGCCCTGAATTTTCCAATGCGCAGCTCTTTGCAAAAGAGAGATATTGGCAAGGAAAAGCTGTCTTGTACCTTTGCATTTTTCTCCCAAACGAAGGACACTAGAAAGAAAATGTTAAAGCCTCCTGTTAGGCCATCATCTACACGGCATAGCCCTGAATTTTCCAATGCGCAGCTCTTTGCAAAAGAGAGATATTGGCAAGGAAAAGCTGTCTTGTACCTTTGCATTTTTCTCCCAAACGAAGGACACTAGAAATAAAATTGTAAAGCCTCCTGTTAGGCCATCATCTACACGGCATAGCCCTGAATTTTCCAATGCGCAGCTCTTTGCAAAAGAGAGATATTGGCAAGGAAAAGCTGTCTTGTACCTTTGCATTTTTCTCCCAAACGAAGGACACTAGAAAGAAAATTTTAAAGCCTCCTGTTAGGCCATCATCTACACGGCATAGCCCTGAATTTTCCAATGCGCAGCTCTTTGCAAAAGAGAGATATTGGCAAGGAAAAGCTGTCTTGTACCTTTGCATTTTTCTCCCAAACGAAGGAAACTAGAAAGAAAATTTTAAAGCCTCCTGTTAGGCCATCATCTACACGGCATAGCCCTGAATTTTCCAATGCGCAGCTCTTTGCAAAAGAGAGATATTGGCAAGGAAAAGCTGTCTTGTACCTTTGCATTTTTCTCCCAAACGAAGGACACTAGAAATAAAATTGTAAAGCCTCCTGTTAGGCCATCATCTACACGGCATAGCCCTGAATTTTCCAATGCGCAGCTCTTTGCAAAAGAGAGATATTGGCAAGGAAAAGCTGTCTTGTACCTTTGCATTTTTCTCCCAAACGAAGGACACTAGAAAGAAAATTTTAAAGCCTCCTGTTAGGCCATCATCTACACGGCATAGCCCTGAATTTTCCAATGCGCAGCTCTTTGCAAAAGAGAGATATTGGCAAGGAAAAGCTGTCTTGTACCTTTGCATTTTTCTCCCAAACGAAGGACACTAGAATTAAAATTGTAAAGCCTCCTGTTAGGCCATCATCTACACGGCATAGCCCTGAATTTTCCAATGCGCAGCTCTTTGCAAAAGAGAGATATTGGCAAGGAAAAGCTGTCTTGTACCTTTGCATTTTTCTCCCAAACGAAGGACACTAGAAAGAAAATTTTAAAGCCTCCTGTTAGGCCATCATCTACACGGCATAGCCCTGAATTTTCCAATGCGCAGCTCTTTGCAAAAGAGAGATATTGGCAAGGAAAAGCTGTCTTGTACCTTTGCATTTTCTCCCAAACGAAGGACACTAGAAAGAAAATTTTAAAGCCTCCTGTTAGGCCATCATCTGCACGGCATAGCCCTGAATTTTCCAATGCGCAGCTCTTTGCAAAAGAGAGATATTGGCAAGGAAAAGCTGTCTTGTACCTTTGCATTTTTCTCCCAAACGAAGGAAACTAGAAAGAAAATTTTAAAGCCTCCTGTTAGGCCATCATCTACACGGCATAGCCCTGAATTTTCCAATGCGCAGCCCTTTGCAAAAGAGAGATATTGGCAAGGAAAAGCTGTCTTGTACCTTTGCATTTTTCTCCCAAACGAACGAAACTAGAAAGAAAATTTTAAAGCCTCCTGTTAGGCCATCATCTACACGGCATAGCCCTGAATTTTCCAATGCGCAGCTCTTTGCAAAAGAGAGATATTGGCAAGGAAAAGCTGTCTTGTACCTTTGCATTTTTCTCCCAAACGAAGGACACTAGAAAGAAAATGTTAAAGCCTCCTGTTAGGCCATCATCTACACGGCATAGCCCTGAATTTTCCAATGCGCAGCTCTTTGCAAAAGAGAGATATTGGCAAGGAAAAGCTGTCTTGTACCTTTGCATTTTTCTCCCAAACGAAGGACACTAGAAATAAAATTGTAAAGCCTCCTGTTAGGCCATCATCTACACGGCATAGCCCTGAATTTTCCAATGCGCAGCTCTTTGCAAAAGAGAGATATTGGCAAGGAAAAGCTGTCTTGTACCTTTGCATTTTTCTCCCAAACGAAGGACACTAGAAAGAAAATTTTAAAGAATCCTGTTAGGCCATCATCTACACGGCATAGCCCTGAATTTTCCAATGCGCAGCTCTTTGCAAAAGAGAGATATTGGCAAGGAAAAGCTGTCTTGTACCTTTGCATTTTTCTCCCAAACGAAGGACACTAGAAAGAAAATTTTAAAGCCTCCTGTTAGGCCATCATCTACACGGCATAGCCCTGAATTTTCCAATGCGCAGCTCTTTGCAAAAGAGAGATATTGGCAAGGAAAAGCTGTCTTGTACCATTGGATTTTTCTCCCAAACGAAGGACACTAGAATGAAAATTTTAAAGCCTCCTGTTAGTGCTTCATCTACACGGTATAGCCCTGAATTTTCCAATGCGTAGCTCTTTGCAAAAGAGAGATATTGGCAAGGAAAAGCTGTCTTGTACCTTTGCATTTTTCTCCCAAACGAAGGACACTAGAAAGAAAATGTTAAAGCCTCCTGTTAGGCCATCATCTACACGGCATAGCCCTGAATTTTCCAATGCGCAGCTCTTTGCAAAAGAGAGATATTGGCAAGGAAAAGCTGTCTTGTACCTTTGCATTTTTCTCCCAAACGAAGGAAACTAGAAAGAAAATTTTAAAGCCTCCTGTTAGGCCATCATCTACACGGCATAGCCCTGAATTTTCCAATGCGCAGCTCTTTGCAAAAGAGAGATATTGGCAAGGAAAAGCTGTCTTGTACCTTTGCATTTTTCTCCCAAACGAAGGACACTAGAAATAAAATGTTAAAGCCTCCTGTTAGGCCATCATCTACACGGCATAGCCCTGAATTTTCCAATGCGCAGCTCTTTGCAAAAGAGAGATATTGGCAAGGAAAAGCTGTCTTGTACCTTTGCATTTTTCTCCCAAACGAAGGACACTAGAAATAAAATTGTAAAGCCTCCTGTTAGGCCATCATCTACACGGCATAGCCCTGAATTTTCCAATGCGCAGCTCTTTGCAAAAGAGAGATATTGGCAAGGAAAAGCTGTCTTGTACCTTTGCATTTTTCTCCCAAACGAAGGACACTAGAAAGAAAATTTTAAAGCCTCCTGTTAGGCCATCATCTACACGGCATAGCCCTGAATTTTCCAATGCGCAGCTCTTTGCAAAAGAGAGATATTGGCAAGGAAAAGCTGTCTTGTACCTTTGCATTTTTCTCCCAAACGAAGGAAACTAGAAAGAAAATTTTAAAGCCTCCTGTTAGGCCATCATCTACACGGCATAGCCCTGAATTTTCCAATGCGCAGCTCTTTGCAAAAGAGAGATATTGGCAAGGAAAAGCTGTCTTGTACCTGTGCATTTTTCTCCCAAACGAAGGACACTAGAAATAAAATGTTAAAGCCTCCTGTTAGGCCATCATCTACACGGCATAGCCCTGAATTTTCCAATGCGCAGCTCTTTGCAAAAGAGAGATATTGGCAAGGAAAAGCTGTCTTGTACCTTTGCATTTTTCTCCCAAACGAAGGACACTAGAAATAAAATTGTAAAGCCTCCTGTTAGGCCATCATCTACACGGCATAGCCCTGAATTTTCCAATGCGCAGCTCTTTGCAAAAGAGAGATATTGGCAAGGAAAAGCTGTCTTGTACCTTTGCATTTTTCTCCCAAACGAAGGACACTAGAAAGAAAATTTTAAAGCCTCCTGTTAGGCCATCATCTACACGGCATAGCCCTGAATTTTCCAATGCGCAGCTCTTTGCAAAAGAGAGATATTGGCAAGGAAAAGCTGTCTTGTACCTTTGCATTTTTCTCCCAAACGAAGGAAACTAGAAAGAAAATTTTAAAGCCTCCTGTTAGGCCATCATCTACACGGCATAGCCCTGAATTTTCCAATGCGCAGCTCTTTGCAAAAGAGAGATATTGGCAAGGAAAAGCTGTCTTGTACCTTTGCATTTTTCTCCCAAACGAAGGACACTAGAAAGAAAATTTTAAAGCCTCCTGTTAGGCCATCATCTACACGGCATAGCCATGAATTTTCCAATGCGCAGCTCTTTGCAAAAGAGAGATATTTTCAAGGAAAAGCTGTCTTGTACCATTGGATTTTTCTCCCAAACGAAGGACACTAGAATGAAAATTTTAAAGCCTCCTGTTAGTGCTTCATCTACACGGTATAGCCCTGAATTTTCCAATGCGCAGCTCTTTGCAAAAGAGAGATATTGGCAAGGAAAAGCTGTCTTGTACCTTTGCATTTTTCTCCCAAACGAAGGAAACTAGAAAGAAAATTTTAAAGCCTCCTGTTAGGCCATCATCTACACGGCATAGCCCTGAATTTTCCAATGCGCAGCTCTTTGCAAAAGAGAGATATTGGCAAGGAAAAGCTGTCTTGTACCTTAGCATTTTTCTCCCAAACGAAGGAAACTAGAAAGAAAATTTGAAAGCCTCCTGTTAGGCCATCATCTACACGGCATAGCCCTGAATTTTCCAATGCGCAGCTCTTTGCAAAAGAGAGATATTGGCAAGGAAAAGCTGTCTTGTACCTTTGCATTTTTCTCCCAAACGAAGGACACTAGAAAGAAAATTTTAAAGCCTCCTGTTAGGCCATCATCTACACGGCATAGCCCTGAATTTTCCAATGCGCAGCTCTTTGCAAAAGAGAGATATTGGCAAGGAAAAGCTGTCTTGTACCTTTGCATTTTTCTCCCAAACGAAGGACACTAGAAATAAAATTGTAAAGCCTCCTGTTAGGCCATCATCTACACGGCATAGCCCTGGATTTTCCAATGCGCAGCTCTTTGCAAAAGAGAGATATTGGCAAGGAAAAGCTGTCTTGTACCTTTGCATTTTTCTCCCAAACGAAGGACACTAGAAAGAAAATTTTAAAGCCTCCTGTTAGGCCATCATCTACACGGCATAGCCCTGAATTTTCCAATGCGCAGCTCTTTGCAAAAGAGAGATATTGGCAAGGAAAAGCTGTCTTGTACCTTTGCATTTTTCTCCCAAACGAAGGAAACTAGAAAGAAAATTTTAAAGCCTCCTGTTAGGCCATCATCTACACGGCATAGCCCTGAATTTTCCAATGCGCAGCTCTTTGCAAAAGAGAGATATTGGCAAGGAAAAGCTGTCTTGTACCTTTGCATTTTTCTCCCAAACGAAGGAAACTAGAAAGAAAATTTTAAAGCCTCCTGTTAGGCCATCATCTACACGGCATAGCCCTGAATTTTCCAATGTGCAGCTCTTTGCAAAAGAGAGATATTGGCAAGGAAAAGCTGTCTTGTACCTTTGCATTTTTCTCCCAAACGAAGGACACTAGAAAGAAAATTTTAAAGCCTCCTGTTAGGCCATCATCTACACGGCATAGCCATGAATTTTCCAATGCGCAGCTCTTTGCAAAAGAGAGATATTTTCAAGGAAAAGCTGTCTTGTACCATTGGATTTTTCTCCCAAACGAAGGACACTAGAATGAAAATTTTAAAGCCTCCTGTTAGTGCTTCATCTACACGGTATAGCCCTGAATTTTCCAATGCGCAGCTCTTTGCAAAAGAGAGATATTGGCAAGGAAAAGCTGTCTTGTACCTTTGCATTTTTCTCCCAAACGAAGGAAACTAGAAAGAAAATTTTAAAGCCTCCTGTTAGGCCATCATCTACACGGCATAGCCCTGAATTTTCCAATGCGCAGCTCTTTGCAAAAGAGAGATATTGGCAAGGAAAAGCTGTCTTGTACCTTTGCATTTTTCTCCCAAACGAAGGAAACTAGAAAGAAAATTTTAAAGCCTCCTGTTAGGCCATCATCTACACGGCATAGCCCTGAATTTTCCAATGCGCAGCTCTTTGCAAAAGAGAGATATTGGCAAGGAAAAGCTGTCTTGTACCTTTGCATTTTTCTCCCAAACGAAGGACACTAGAAAGAAAATTTTAAAGCCTCCTGTTAGGCCATCATCTACACGGCATAGCCCTGAATTTTCCAATGCGCAGCTCTTTGCAAAAGAGAGATATTGGCAAGGAAAATCTGTCTTGTACCATTGGATTTTTCTCCCAAACGAAGGATACTAGAATGAAAATTTTAAAGCCTCCTGTTAGTGCTTCATCTACACGGTATAGCCCTGAATTTTCCAATGCGTAGCTCTTTGCAAAAGAGAGATATTGGCAAGGAAAAGCTGTCTTGTACCTTTGCATTTTTCTCCCAAACGAAGGACACTAGAAATAAAATTGTAAAGCCTCCTGTTAGGCCATCATCTACACGGCATAGCCCTGAATTTTCCAATGCGCAGCTCTTTGCAAAAGAGAGATATTGGCAAGGAAAAGCTGTCTTGTACCTTTGCATTTTTCTCCCAAACGAAGGACACTAGAAAGAAAATTTTAAAGCCTCCTGTTAGGCCATCATCTACACGGCATAGCCATGAATTTTCCAATGCGCAGCTCTTTGCAAAAGAGAGATATTTTCAAGGAAAAGCTGTCTTGTACCATTGGATTTTTCTCCCAAACGAAGGACACTAGAATGAAAATTTTAAAGCCTCCTGTTAGTGCTTCATCTACACGGTATAGCCCTGAATTTTCCAATGCACAGCTCTTTGCAAAAGAGAGATATTGGCAAGGAAAAGCTGTCTTGTACCTTTGCATTTTTCTCCCAAACGAAGGAAACTAGAAAGAAAATTTTAAAGCCTCCTGTTAGGCCATCATCTACACGGCATAGCCCTGAATTTTCCAATGCGCAGCTCTTTGCAAAAGAGAGATATTGGCAAGGAAAAGCTGTCTTGTACCTTTGCATTTTTCTCCCAAACGAAGGAAACTAGAAAGAAAATTTTAAAGCCTCCTGTTAGGCCATCATCTACACGGCATAGCCCTGAATTTTCCAATGCGCAGCTCTTTGCAAAAGAGAGATATTGGCAAGGAAAAGCTGTCTTGTACCTTTGCATTTTTCTCCCAAACGAAGGACACTAGAAAGAAAATTTTAAAGCCTCCTGTTAGGCCATCATCTACACGGCATAGCCCTGAATTTTCCAATGCGCAGCTCTTTGCAAAAGAGAGATATTGGCAAGGAAAAGCTGTCTTGTACCATTGGATTTTTCTCCCAAACGAAGGATACTAGAATGAAAATTTTAAAGCCTCCTGTTAGTGCTTCATCTACACGGTATAGCCCTGAATTTTCCAATGCGTAGCTCTTTGCAAAAGAGAGATATTGGCAAGGAAAAGCTGTCTTGTACCTTTGCATTTTTCTCCCAAACGAAGGACACTAGAAAGAAAATGTTAAAGCCTCCTGTTAGGCCATCATCTACACGGCATAGCCCTGAATTTTCCAATGCGCAGCTCTTTGCAAAAGAGAGATATTGGCAAGGAAAAGCTGTCTTGTACCTTTGCATTTTTCTCCCAAACGAAGGACACTAGAAATAAAATTGTAAAGCCTCCTGTTAGGCCATCATCTACACGGCATAGCCCTGAATTTTCCAATGCGCAGCTCTTTGCAAAAGAGAGATATTGGCAAGGAAAAGCTGTCTTGTACCTTTGCATTTTTCTCCCAAACGAAGGACACTAGAAAGAAAATTTTAAAGCCTCCTGTTAGGCCATCATCTACACGGCATAGCCCTGAATTTTCCAATGCGCAGCTCTTTGCAAAAGAGAGATATTGGCAAGGAAAAGCTGTCTTGTACCTTTGCATTTTTCTCCCAAACGAAGGAAACTAGAAAGAAAATTTTAAAGCCTCCTGTTAGGCCATCATCTACACGGCATAGCCCTGAATTTTCCAATGCGCAGCTCTTTGCAAAAGAGAGATATTGGCAAGGAAAAGCTGTCTTGTACCTTTGCATTTTTCTCCCAAACGAAGGAAACTAGAAAGAAAATTTTAAAGCCTCCTGTTAGGCCATCATCTACACGGCATAGCCCTGAATTTTCCAATGCGCAGCTCTTTGCAAAAGAGAGATATTGGCAAGGAAAAGCTGTCTTGTACCTTTGCATTTTTCTCCCAAACGAAGGACACTAGAAAGAAAATTTTAAAGCCTCCTGTTAGGCCATCATCTACACGGCATAGCCCTGAATTTTCCAATGCGCAGCTCTTTGCAAAAGAGAGATATTGGCAAGGAAAAGCTGTCTTGTACCTTTGCATTTTTCTCCCAAACGAAGGACACTAGAAATAAAATTGTAAAGCCTCCTGTTAGGCCATCATCTACACGGCATAGCCCTGAATTTTCCAATGCGCAGCTCTTTGCAAAAGAGAGATATTGGCAAGGAAAAGCTGTCTTGTACCTTTGCATTTTTCTCCCAAACGAAGGACACTAGAAAGAAAATTTTAAAGCCTCCTGTTAGGCCATCATCTACACGGCATAGCCCTGAATTTTCCAATGCGCAGCTCTTTGCAAAAGAGAGATATTGGCAAGGAAAAGCTGTCTTGTACCTTTGCATTTTCTCCCAAACGAAGGACACTAGAAAGAAAATTTTAAAGCCTCCTGTTAGGCCATCATCTGCACGGCATAGCCCTGAATTTTCCAATGCGCAGCTCTTTGCAAAAGAGAGATATTGGCAAGGAAAAGCTGTCTTGTACCTTTGCATTTTTCTCCCAAACGAAGGAAACTAGAAAGAAAATTTTAAAGCCTCCTGTTAGGCCATCATCTACACGGCATAGCCCTGAATTTTCCAATGCGCAGCCCTTTGCAAAAGAGAGATATTGGCAAGGAAAAGCTGTCTTGTACCTTTGCATTTTTCTCCCAAACGAACGAAACTAGAAAGAAAATTTTAAAGCCTCCTGTTAGGCCATCATCTACACGGCATAGCCCTGAATTTTCCAATGCGCAGCTCTTTGCAAAAGAGAGATATTGGCAAGGAAAAGCTGTCTTGTACCTTTGCATTTTTCTCCCAAACGAAGGACACTAGAAAGAAAATGTTAAAGCCTCCTGTTAGGCCATCATCTACACGGCATAGCCCTGAATTTTCCAATGCGCAGCTCTTTGCAAAAGAGAGATATTGGCAAGGAAAAGCTGTCTTGTACCTTTGCATTTTTCTCCCAAACGAAGGACACTAGAATGAAAATTTTAAAGCCTCCTGTTAGTGCTTCATCTACACGGTATAGCCCTGAATTTTCCAATGTGTAGCTCTTTGCAAAAGAGAGATATTGGCAAGGAAAAGCTGTCTTGTACCTTTGCATTTTTCTCCCAAACGAAGGACACTAGAAATAAAATTTTAAAGCCTCCTGTTAGGCCATCGTCTACACGGCATAGCCCTGAATTTTCCAATGCGCAGCTCTTTGCAAAAGAGAGATATTGGCAAGGAAAAGCTGTCTTGTACCTTTGCATTTTTCTCCCAAACGAAGGACACTAGAATGAAAATTTTAAAGCCTCCTGTTAGTGCTTCATCTACACGGTATAGCCCTGAATTTTCCAATGCGTAGCTCTTTGCAAAAGAGAGATATTGGCAAGGAAAAGCTTTCTTGTACCTTTGCATTTTTCTCCCAAACGAAGGACACTAGAATGAAAATTTTAAAGCCTCCTTTTAGTGCTTCATCTACACGGTATAGCCCTGAATTTTCCAATGCGTAGCTCTATGCAAAAGAGAGATATTGGCAAGGAAAAGCTGTCTTGTACCTTTGCATTTTTCTCCCAAACGAAGGAGACTAGAATGAAAATTTTAAAGCCTCCTGTTAGGGCTTCATCTACACGGCATAGCCCTGAGTTTTCCAATGCGTAGCTCTTTGCAAAAGAGAAATATTGGCAAGGAAAAGCTGTCTTGTACCTTTGCATTTTTCTCCCAAACGAAGGACACTAGAAAGAAAATTTTAAAGCCTCCTGTTAAGCCATCATCTACACGGCATAGCCCTGAATTTTCCAATGCGCAGCTCTTTGCAAAAGAGAGATATTGGCAAGGAAAAGCTGTCTTGTACCTTTGCATTTTTCTCCCAAACGAAGGACACTAGAAAGAAAATTTTAAAGCCTCCTGTTAGGCCATCATCTACACGGCATAGCCCTGAATTTTCCAATGCGCAGCTCTTTGCAAAAGAGAGATATTGGCAAGGAAAAGCTGTCTTGTACCTTTGCATTTTTCTCCCAAACGAAGGAAACTAGAAAGAAAATTTTAAAGCCTCCTGTTAGGCCATCATCTACACGGCATAGCCCTGAATTTTCCAATGCGCAGCTCTTTGCAAAAGAGAGATATTGGCAAGGAAAAGCTGTCTTGTACCTTTGCATTTTTCTCCCAAACGAAGGAAACTAGAAAGAAAATTGTAAAGCCTCCTGTTAGGCCATCATCTACACGGCATAGCCCTGAATTTTCCAATGCGCAGCTCTTTGCAAAAGAGAGATATTGGCAAGGAAAAGCTGTCTTGTACCTTTGCATTTTTCTCCCAAACGAAGGACACTAGAATGAAAATTTTAAAGCCTCCTGTTAGTGCTTCATCTACACGGTATAGCCCTGAATTTTCCAATGCGTAGCTCTTTGCAAAAGAGAGATATTGGCAAGGAAAAGCTTTCTTGTACCTTTGCATTTTTCTCCCAAACGAAGGACACTAGAATGAAAATTTTAAAGCCTCCTTTTAGTGCTTCATCTACACGGTATAGCCCTGAATTTTCCAATGCGTAGCTCTATGCAAAAGAGAGATATTGGCAAGGAAAAGCTGTCTTGTACCTTTGCATTTTTCTCCCAAACGAAGGAGACTAGAATGAAAATTTTAAAGCCTCCTGTTAGGGCTTCATCTACACGGCATAGCCCTGAGTTTTCCAATGCGTAGCTCTTTGCAAAAGAGAAATATTGGCAAGGAAAAGCTGTCTTGTACCTTTGCATTTTTCTCCCAAACGAAGGACACTAGAAAGAAAATTTTAAAGCCTCCTGTTAAGCCATCATCTACACGGCATAGCCCTGCATTTTCCAATGCGCAGCTCTTTGCAAAAGAGAGATATTGGCAAGGAAAAGCTGTCTTGTACCTTTGCATTTTTCTCCCAAACGAAGGACACTAGAAAGAAAATTTTAAAGCCTCCTGTTAGGCCATCATCTACACGGCATAGCCCTGAATTTTCCAATGCGCAGCTCTTTGCAAAAGAGAGATATTGGCAAGGAAAAGCTGTCTTGTACCTTTGCATTTTTCTCCCAAACGAAGGACACTAGAAAGAAAATTTTAAAGCCTCCTGTTAGGCCATCATCTACACGGCATAGCCCTGAATTTTCCAATGCGCAGCTCTTTGCAAAAGAGAGATATTGGCAAGGAAAAGCTGTCTTGTACCTTTGCATTTTCTCCCAAACGAAGGACACTAGAAAGAAAATTTTAAAGCCTCCTGTTAGGCCATCATCTGCACGGCATAGCCCTGAATTTTCCAATGCGCAGCTCTTTGCAAAAGAGAGATATTGGCAAGGAAAAGCTGTCTTGTACCTTTGCATTTTTCTCCCAAACGAAGGAAACTAGAAAGAAAATTTTAAAGCCTCCTGTTAGGCCATCATCTACACGGCATAGCCCTGAATTTTCCAATGCGCAGCCCTTTGCAAAAGAGAGATATTGGCAAGGAAAAGCTGTCTTGTACCTTTGCATTTTTCTCCCAAACGAACGAAACTAGAAAGAAAATTTTAAAGCCTCCTGTTAGGCCATCATCTACACGGCATAGCCCTGAATTTTCCAATGCGCAGCTCTTTGCAAAAGAGAGATATTGGCAAGGAAAAGCTGTCTTGTACCTTTGCATTTTTCTCCCAAACGAAGGACACTAGAAAGAAAATGTTAAAGCCTCCTGTTAGGCCATCATCTACACGGCATAGCCCTGAATTTTCCAATGCGCAGCTCTTTGCAAAAGAGAGATATTGGCAAGGAAAAGCTGTCTTGTACCTTTGCATTTTTCTCCCAAACGAAGGACACTAGAATGAAAATTTTAAAGCCTCCTGTTAGTGCTTCATCTACACGGTATAGCCCTGAATTTTCCAATGTGTAGCTCTTTGCAAAAGAGAGATATTGGCAAGGAAAAGCTGTCTTGTACCTTTGCATTTTTCTCCCAAACGAAGGACACTAGAAATAAAATTTTAAAGCCTCCTGTTAGGCCATCATCTACACGGCATAGCCCTGAATTTTCCAATGCGCAGCTCTTTGCAAAAGAGAGATATTGGCAAGGAAAAGCTGTCTTGTACCTTTGCATTTTTCTCCCAAACGAAGGACACTAGAATGAAAATTTTAAAGCCTCCTGTTAGGCCATCATCTACACGGCATAGCCCTGAATTTTCCAATGCGCAGCTCTTTGCAAAAGAGAGATATTGGCAAGGAAAAGCTGTCTTGTACCTTTGCATTTTTCTCCCAAACGAAGGAAACTAGAAAGAAAATTTTAAAGCCTCCTGTTAGGCCATCATCTACACGGCATAGCCCTGAATTTTCCAATGCGCATCCTTTTGCAAAAGAGAGATATTGGCAAGGAAAAGCTGTCTTGTACCTTTGCATTTTTCTCCCAAACGAAGGAAACTAGAAAGAAAATTGTAAAGCCTCCTGTTAGGCCATCATCTACACGGCATAGCCCTGAATTTTCCAATGCGCAGCTCTTTGCAAAAGAGAGATATTGGCAAGGAAAAGCTGTCTTGTACCTTTGCATTTTTCTCCCAAACGAAGGACACTAGAATGAAAATTTTAAAGCCTCCTGTTAGTGCTTCATCTACACGGTATAGCCCTGAATTTTCCAATGCGTAGCTCTTTGCAAAAGAGAGATATTGGCAAGGAAAAGCTTTCTTGTACCTTTGCATTTTTCTCCCAAACGAAGGACACTAGAATGAAAATTTTAAAGCCTCCTTTTAGTGCTTCATCTACACGGTATAGCCCTGAATTTTCCAATGCGTAGCTCTATGCAAAAGAGAGATATTGGCAAGGAAAAGCTGTCTTGTACCTTTGCATTTTTCTCCCAAACGAAGGAGACTAGAATGAAAATTTTAAAGCCTCCTGTTAGGGCTTCATCTACACGGCATAGCCCTGAGTTTTCCAATGCGTAGCTCTTTGCAAAAGAGAAATATTGGCAAGGAAAAGCTGTCTTGTACCTTTGCATTTTTCTCCCAAACGAAGGACACTAGAAAGAAAATTTTAAAGCCTCCTGTTAAGCCATCATCTACACGGCATAGCCCTGCATTTTCCAATGCGCAGCTCTTTGCAAAAGAGAGATATTGGCAAGGAAAAGCTGTCTTGTACCTTTGCATTTTTCTCCCAAACGAAGGACACTAGAAAGAAAATTTTAAAGCCTCCTGTTAGGCCATCATCTACACGGCATAGCCCTGAATTTTCCAATGCGCAGCTCTTTGCAAAAGAGAGATATTGGCAAGGAAAAGCTGTCTTGTACCTTTGCATTTTTCTCCCAAACGAAGGAAACTAGAAAGAAAATTTTAAAGCCTCCTGTTAGGCCATCATCTACACGGCATAGCCCTGAATTTTCCAATGCGCAGCTCTTTGCAAAAGAGAGATATTGGCAAGGAAAAGCTGTCTTGTACCTTTGCATTTTTCTCCCAAACGAAGGAAACTAGAAAGAAAATTGTAAAGCCTCCTGTTAGGCCATCATCTACACGGCATAGCCCTGAATTTTCCAATGCGCAGCTCTTTGCAAAAGAGAGATATTGGCAAGGAAAAGCTGTCTTGTACCTTTGCATTTTTCTCCCAAACGAAGGACAGTAGAAAGAAAATTTTAAAGCCTCCTGTTAGGCCATCATCTACACGGCATAGCCCTGAATTTTCCAATGCGCAGCTCTTTGCAAAAGAGAGATATTGGCAAGGAAAAGCTGTCTTGTACCATTGGATTTTTCTCCCAAACGAAGGACACTAGAATGAAAATTTTAAAGCCTCCTGTTAGGCCATCATCTACACGGCATAGCCCTGAATTTTCCAATGCGCAGCTCTTTGCAAAAGAGAGATATTGGCAAGGAAAAGCTGTCTTGTACCTTTGCATTTTTCTCCCAAACGAAGGAAACTAGAAAGAAAATTTTAAAGCCTCCTGTTAGGCCATCATCTACACGGCATAGCCCTGAATTTTCCAATGCGCAGCTCTTTGCAAAAGAGAGATATTGGCAAGGAAAAGCTGTCTTGTACCTTTGCATTTTTCTCCCAAACGAAGGACACTAGAAAGAAAATTTTAAAGCCTCCTGTTAGGCCATCATCTACACGGCATAGCCCTGAATTTTCCAATGCGCAGCTCTTTGCAAAAGAGAGACATTGGCAAGGAAAAGCTGTCTTGTACCTTTGCATTTTTCTCCCAAACGAAGGACACTAGAAATAAAATTGTAAAGCCTCCTGTTAGGCCATCATCTACACGGCATAGCCCTGAATTTTCCAATGCGCAGCTCTTTGCAAAAGAGAGATATTGGCAAGGAAAAGCTGTCTTGTACCTTTGCATTTTTCTCCCAAACGAAGGACACTAGAAAGAAAATTTTAAAGCCTCCTGTTAGGCCATCATCTACACGGCATAGCCCTGAATTTTCCAATGCGCAGCTCTTTGCAAAAGAGAGATATTGGCAAGGAAAAGCTGTCTTGTACCTTTGCATTTTCTCCCAAACGAAGGACACTAGAAAGAAAATTTTAAAGCCTCCTGTTAGGCCATCATCTGCACGGCATAGCCCTGAATTTTCCAATGCGCAGCTCTTTGCAAAAGAGAGATATTGGCAAGGAAAAGCTGTCTTGTACCTTTGCATTTTTCTCCCAAACGAAGGACACTAGAAAGAAAATGTTAAAGCCTCCTGTTAGGCCATCATCTACACGGCATAGCCCTGAATTTTCCAATGCGCAGCTCTTTGCAAAAGAGAGATATTGGCAAGGAAAAGCTGTCTTGTACCTTTGCATTTTTCTCCCAAACGAAGGACACTAGAATGGAAATTTTAAAGCCTCCTGTTAGTGCTTCATCTACACGGTATAGCCCTGAATTTTCCAATGCGTAGCTCTTTGCAAAAGAGAGATATTGGCAAGGAAAAGCTGTCTTGTACCTTTGCATTTTTCTCCCAAACGAAGGAAACTAGAAAGAAAATTTTAAAGCCTCCTGTTAGGCCATCATCTACACGGCATAGCCCTGAATTTTCCAATGCGCAGCTCTTTGCAAAAGAGAGATATTGGCAAGGAAAAGCTGTCTTGTACCTTTGCATTTTTCTCCCAAACGAAGGAAACTAGAAAGAAAATTTTAAAGCCTCCTGTTAGGCCATCATCTACACGGCATAGCCCTGAATTTTCCAATGCGCAGCTCTTTGCAAAAGAGAGATATTGGCAAGGAAAAGCTGTCTTGTACCTTTGCATTTTTCTCCCAAACGAAGGACACTAGAATGAAAATTTTAAAGCCTCCTGTTAGTGCTTCATCTACACGGTATAGCCCTGAATTTTCCAATGCGTAGCTCTTTGCAAAAGAGAGATATTGGCAAGGAAAAGCTTTCTTGTACCTTTGCATTTTTCTCCCAAACGAAGGACACTAGAATGAAAATTTTAAAGCCTCCTTTTAGTGCTTCATCTACACGGTATAGCCCTGAATTTTCCAATGCGTAGCTCTATGCAAAAGAGAGATATTGGCAAGGAAAAGCTGTCTTGTACCTTTGCATTTTTCTCCCAAACGAAGGAGACTAGAATGAAAATTTTAAAGCCTCCTGTTAGGGCTTCATCTACACGGCATAGCCCTGAGTTTTCCAATGCGTAGCTCTTTGCAAAAGAGAAATATTGGCAAGGAAAAGCTGTCTTGTACCTTTGCATTTTTCTCCCAAACGAAGGACACTAGAAAGAAAATTTTAAAGCCTCCTGTTAAGCCATCATCTACACGGCATAGCCCTGCATTTTCCAATGCGCAGCTCTTTGCAAAAGAGAGATATTGGCAAGGAAAAGCTGTCTTGTACCTTTGCATTTTTCTCCCAAACGAAGGACACTAGAAAGAAAATTTTAAAGCCTCCTGTTAGGCCATCATCTACACGGCATAGCCCTGAATTTTCCAATGCGCAGCTCTTTGCAAAAGAGAGATATTGGCAAGGAAAAGCTGTCTTGTACCTTTGCATTTTTCTCCCAAACGAAGGAAACTAGAAAGAAAATTTTAAAGCCTCCTGTTAGGCCATCATCTACACGGCATAGCCCTGAATTTTCCAATGCGCAGCTCTTTGCAAAAGAGAGATATTGGCAAGGAAAAGCTGTCTTGTACCTTTGCATTTTTCTCCCAAACGAAGGAAACTAGAAAGAAAATTGTAAAGCCTCCTGTTAGGCCATCATCTACACGGCATAGCCCTGAATTTTCCAATGCGCAGCTCTTTGCAAAAGAGAGATATTGGCAAGGAAAAGCTGTCTTGTACCTTTGCATTTTTCTCCCAAACGAAGGACAGTAGAAAGAAAATTTTAAAGCCTCCTGTTAGGCCATCATCTACACGGCATAGCCCTGAATTTTCCAATGCGCAGCTCTTTGCAAAAGAGAGATATTGGCAAGGAAAAGCTGTCTTGTACCATTGGATTTTTCTCCCAAACGAAGGACACTAGAATGAAAATTTTAAAGCCTCCTGTTAGGCCATCATCTACACGGCATAGCCCTGAATTTTCCAATGCGCAGCTCTTTGCAAAAGAGAGATATTGGCAAGGAAAAGCTGTCTTGTACCTTTGCATTTTTCTCCCAAACGAAGGAAACTAGAAAGAAAATTTTAAAGCCTCCTGTTAGGCCATCATCTACACGGCATAGCCCTGAATTTTCCAATGCGCAGCTCTTTGCAAAAGAGAGATATTGGCAAGGAAAAGCTGTCTTGTACCTTTGCATTTTTCTCCCAAACGAAGGACACTAGAAAGAAAATTTTAAAGCCTCCTGTTAGGCCATCATCTACACGGCATAGCCCTGAATTTTCCAATGCGCAGCTCTTTGCAAAAGAGAGATATTGGCAAGGAAAAGCTGTCTTGTACCTTTGCATTTTTCTCCCAAACGAAGGACACTAGAAATAAAATTGTAAAGCCTCCTGTTAGGCCATCATCTACACGGCATAGCCCTGAATTTTCCAATGCGCAGCTCTTTGCAAAAGAGAGATATTGGCAAGGAAAAGCTGTCTTGTACCTTTGCATTTTTCTCCCAAACGAAGGACACTAGAAAGAAAATTTTAAAGCCTCCTGTTAGGCCATCATCTACACGGCATAGCCCTGAATTTTCCAATGCGCAGCTCTTTGCAAAAGAGAGATATTGGCAAGGAAAAGCTGTCTTGTACCTTTGCATTTTCTCCCAAACGAAGGACACTAGAAAGAAAATTTTAAAGCCTCCTGTTAGGCCATCATCTGCACGGCATAGCCCTGAATTTTCCAATGCGCAGCTCTTTGCAAAAGAGAGATATTGGCAAGGAAAAGCTGTCTTGTACCTTTGCATTTTTCTCCCAAACGAAGGACACTAGAAAGAAAATGTTAAAGCCTCCTGTTAGGCCATCATCTACACGGCATAGCCCTGAATTTTCCAATGCGCAGCTCTTTGCAAAAGAGAGATATTGGCAAGGAAAAGCTGTCTTGTACCTTTGCATTTTTCTCCCAAACGAAGGACACTAGAATGGAAATTTTAAAGCCTCCTGTTAGTGCTTCATCTACACGGTATAGCCCTGAATTTTCCAATGCGTAGCTCTTTGCAAAAGAGAGATATTGGCAAGGAAAAGCTGTCTTGTACCTTTGCATTTTTCTCCCAAACGAAGGAAACTAGAAAGAAAATTTTAAAGCCTCCTGTTAGGCCATCATCTACACGGCATAGCCCTGAATTTTCCAATGCGCAGCTCTTTGCAAAAGAGAGATATTGGCAAGGAAAAGCTGTCTTGTACCTTTGCATTTTTCTCCCAAACGAAGGAAACTAGAAAGAAAATTTTAAAGCCTCCTGTTAGGCCATCATCTACACGGCATAGCCCTGAATTTTCCAATGCGCAGCTCTTTGCAAAAGAGAGATATTGGCAAGGAAAAGCTGTCTTGTACCTTTGCATTTTTCTCCCAAACGAAGGACACTAGAAAGAAAATTTTAAAGCCTCCTGTTAGGCCATCATCTACACGGCATAGCCCTGAATTTTCCAATGCGCAGCTCTTTGCAAAAGAGAGATATTGGCAAGGAAAAGCTGTCTTGTACCTTTGCATTTTTCTCCCAAACGAAGGACACTAGAAATAAAATTGTAAAGCCTCCTGTTAGGCCATCATCTACACGGCATAGCCCTGAATTTTCCAATGCGCAGCTCTTTGCAAAAGAGAGATATTGGCAAGGAAAAGCTGTCTTGTACCTTTGCATTTTTCTCCCAAACGAAGGACACTAGAAAGAAAATTTTAAAGCCTCCTGTTAGGCCATCATCTACACGGCATAGCCCTGAATTTTCCAATGCGCAGCTCTTTGCAAAAGAGAGATATTGGCAAGGAAAAGCTGTCTTGTACCTTTGCATTTTCTCCCAAACGAAGGACACTAGAAATAAAATTTTAAAGCCTCCTGTTAGGCCATCATCTGCACGGCATAGCCCTGAATTTTCCAATGCGCAGCTCTTTGCAAAAGAGAGATATTGGCAAGGAAAAGCTGTCTTGTACCTTTGCATTTTTCTCCCAAACGAAGGACACTAGAATGAAAATTTTAAAGCCTCCTGTTAGTGCTTCATCTACACGGTATAGCCCTGAATTTTCCAATGCGTAGCTCTTTGCAAAAGAGAGATATTGGCAAGGAAAAGCTTTCTTGTACCTTTGCATTTTTCTCCCAAACGAAGGACACTAGAATGAAAATTTTAAAGCCTCCTTTTAGTGCTTCATCTACACGGTATAGCCCTGAATTTTCCAATGCGCAGCTCTTTGCAAAAGAGAGATATTGGCAAGGAAAAGCTGTCTTGTACCTTTGCATTTTCTCCCAAACGAAGGACACTAGAAAGAAAATTTTAAAGCCTCCTGTTAGGCCATCATCTGCACGGCATAGCCCTGAATTTTCCAATGCGCAGCTCTTTGCAAAAGAGAGATATTGGCAAGGAAAAGCTGTCTTGTACCTTTGCATTTTTCTCCCAAACGAAGGACACTAGAATGAAAATGTTAAAGCCTCCTGTTAGGCCATCATCTACACGGCATAGCCCTGAATTTTCCAATGCGCAGCTCTTTGCAAAAGAGAGATATTGGCAAGGAAAAGCTGTCTTGTACCTTTGCATTTTTCTCCCAAACGAAGGACACTAGAATGGAAATTTTAAAGCCTCCTGTTAGTGCTTCATCTACACGGTATAGCCCTGAATTTTCCAATGCGTAGCTCTTTGCAAAAGAGAGATATTGGCAAGGAAAAGCTGTCTTGTACCTTTGCATTTTTCTCCCAAACGAAGGAAACTAGAAAGAAAATTTTAAAGCCTCCTGTTAGGCCATCATCTACACGGCATAGCCCTGAATTTTCCAATGCGCAGCTCTTTGCAAAAGAGAGATATTGGCAAGGAAAAGCTGTCTTGTACCTTTGCATTTTTCTCCCAAACGAAGGAAACTAGAAAGAAAATTTTAAAGCCTCCTGTTAGGCCATCATCTACACGGCATAGCCCTGAATTTTCCAATGCGCAGCTCTTTGCAAAAGAGAGATATTGGCAAGGAAAAGCTGTCTTGTACCTTTGCATTTTTCTCCCAAACGAAGGACACTAGAAAGAAAATTTTAAAGCCTCCTGTTAGGCCATCATCTACACGGCATAGCCCTGAATTTTCCAATGCGCAGCTCTTTGCAAAAGAGAGATATTGGCAAGGAAAAGCTGTCTTGTACCTTTGCATTTTTCTCCCAAACGAAGGACACTAGAAATAAAATTGTAAAGCCTCCTGTTAGGCCATCATCTACACGGCATAGCCCTGAATTTTCCAATGCGCAGCTCTTTGCAAAAGAGAGATATTGGCAAGGAAAAGCTGTCTTGTACCTTTGCATTTTTCTCCCAAACGAAGGACACTAGAAAGAAAATTTTAAAGCCTCCTGTTAGGCCATCATCTACACGGCATAGCCCTGAATTTTCCAATGCGCAGCTCTTTGCAAAAGAGAGATATTGGCAAGGAAAAGCTGTCTTGTACCTTTGCATTTTCTCCCAAACGAAGGACACTAGAAATAAAATTTTAAAGCCTCCTGTTAGGCCATCATCTGCACGGCATAGCCCTGAATTTTCCAATGCGCAGCTCTTTGCAAAAGAGAGATATTGGCAAGGAAAAGCTGTCTTGTACCTTTGCATTTTTCTCCCAAACGAAGGACACTAGAATGAAAATTTTAAAGCCTCCTGTTAGTGCTTCATCTACACGGTATAGCCCTGAATTTTCCAATGCGTAGCTCTTTGCAAAAGAGAGATATTGGCAAGGAAAAGCTTTCTTGTACCTTTGCATTTTTCTCCCAAACGAAGGACACTAGAATGAAAATTTTAAAGCCTCCTTTTAGTGCTTCATCTACACGGTATAGCCCTGAATTTTCCAATGCGTAGCTCTATGCAAAAGAGAGATATTGGCAAGGAAAAGCTGTCTTGTACCTTTGCATTTTTCTCCCAAACGAAGGAGACTAGAATGAAAATTTTAAAGCCTCCTGTTAGGGCTTCATCTACACGGCATAGCCCTGAGTTTTCCAATGCGTAGCTCTTTGCAAAAGAGAGATATTGGCAAGGAAAAGCTGTCTTGTACCTTTGCATTTTTCTCCCAAACGAAGGAAACTAGAAAGAAAATTGTAAAGCCTCCTGTTAGGCCATCATCTACACGGCATAGCCCTGAATTTTCCAATGCGCAGCTCTTTGCAAAAGAGAGATATTGGCAAGGAAAAGCTGTCTTGTACCTTTGCATTTTTCTCCCAAACGAAGGACACTAGAATGGAAATTTTAAAGCCTCCTGTTAGTGCTTCATCTACACGGTATAGCCCTGAATTTTCCAATGCGTAGCTCTTTGCAAAAGAGAGATATTGGCAAGGAAAAGCTGTCTTGTACCTTTGCATTTTTCTCCCAAACGAAGGAAACTAGAAAGAAAATTTTAAAGCCTCCTGTTAGGCCATCATCTACACGGCATAGCCCTGAATTTTCCAATGTGCAGCTCTTTGCAAAAGAGAGATATTGGCAAGGAAAAGCTGTCTTGTACCTTTGCATTTTTCTCCCAAACGAAGGAAACTAGAAAGAAAATTTTAAAGCCTCCTGTTAGGCCATCATCTACACGGCATAGCCCTGAATTTTCCAATGCGCAGCTCTTTGCAAAAGAGAGATATTGGCAAGGAAAAGCTGTCTTGTACCTTTGCATTTTTCTCCCAAACGAAGGACACTAGAAAGAAAATTTTAAAGCCTCCTGTTAGGCCATCATCTACACGGCATAGCCCTGAATTTTCCAATGCGCAGCTCTTTGCAAAAGAGAGATATTGGCAAGGAAAAGCTGTCTTGTACCTTTGCATTTTTCTCCCAAACGAAGGACACTAGAAATAAAATTGTAAAGCCTCCTGTTAGGCCATCATCTACACGGCATAGCCCTGAATTTTCCAATGCGCAGCTCTTTGCAAAAGAGAGATATTGGCAAGGAAAAGCTGTCTTGTACCTTTGCATTTTTCTCCCAAACGAAGGACACTAGAAAGAAAATTTTAAAGCCTCCTGTTAGGCCATCATCTACACGGCATAGCCCTGAATTTTCCAATGCGCAGCTCTTTGCAAAAGAGAGATATTGGCAAGGAAAAGCTGTCTTGTACCTTTGCATTTTCTCCCAAACGAAGGACACTAGAAATAAAATTTTAAAGCCTCCTGTTAGGCCATCATCTGCACGGCATAGCCCTGAATTTTCCAATGCGCAGCTCTTTGCAAAAGAGAGATATTGGCAAGGAAAAGCTGTCTTGTACCTTTGCATTTTTCTCCCAAACGAAGGACACTAGAATGAAAATTTTAAAGCCTCCTGTTAGTGCTTCATCTACACGGTATAGCCCTGAATTTTCCAATGCGTAGCTCTTTGCAAAAGAGAGATATTGGCAAGGAAAAGCTTTCTTGTACCTTTGCATTTTTCTCCCAAACGAAGGACACTAGAATGAAAATTTTAAAGCCTCCTTTTAGTGCTTCATCTACACGGTATAGCCCTGAATTTTCCAATGCGTAGCTCTATGCAAAAGAGAGATATTGGCAAGGAAAAGCTGTCTTGTACCTTTGCATTTTTCTCCCAAACGAAGGAGACTAGAATGAAAATTTTAAAGCCTCCTGTTAGGGCTTCATCTACACGGCATAGCCCTGAGTTTTCCAATGCGTAGCTCTTTGCAAAAGAGAGATATTGGCAAGGAAAAGCTGTCTTGTACCTTTGCATTTTTCTCCCAAACGAAGGAAACTAGAAAGAAAATTGTAAAGCCTCCTGTTAGGCCATCATCTACACGGCATAGCCCTGAATTTTCCAATGCGCAGCTCTTTGCAAAAGAGAGATATTGGCAAGGAAAAGCTGTCTTGTACCTTTGCATTTTTCTCCCAAACGAAGGACACTAGAATGAAAATTTTAAAGCCTCCTGTTAGTGCTTCATCTACACGGTATAGCCCTGAATTTTCCAATGCGTAGCTCTTTGCAAAAGAGAGATATTGGCAAGGAAAAGCTTTCTTGTACCTTTGCATTTTTCTCCCAAACGAAGGACACTAGAATGAAAATTTTAAAGCCTCCTTTTAGTGCTTCATCTACACGGTATAGCCCTGAATTTTCCAATGCGTAGCTCTATGCAAAAGAGAGATATTGGCAAGGAAAAGCTGTCTTGTACCTTTGCATTTTTCTCCCAAACGAAGGAGACTAGAATGAAAATTTTAAAGCCTCCTGTTAGGGCTTCATCTACACGGCATAGCCCTGAGTTTTCCAATGCGTAGCTCTTTGCAAAAGAGAAATATTGGCAAGGAAAAGCTGTCTTGTACCTTTGCATTTTTCTCCCAAACGAAGGACACTAGAAAGAAAATTTTAAAGCCTCCTGTTAAGCCATCATCTACACGGCATAGCCCTGCATTTTCCAATGCGCAGCTCTTTGCAAAAGAGAGATATTGGCAAGGAAAAGCTGTCTTGTACCTTTGCATTTTTCTCCCAAACGAAGGACACTAGAAAGAAAATTTTAAAGCCTCCTGTTAGGCCATCATCTACACGGCATAGCCCTGAATTTTCCAATGCGCAGCTCTTTGCAAAAGAGAGATATTGGCAAGGAAAAGCTGTCTTGTACCTTTGCATTTTTCTCCCAAACGAAGGAAACTAGAAAGAAAATTTTAAAGCCTCCTGTTAGGCCATCATCTACACGGCATAGCCCTGAATTTTCCAATGCGCAGCTCTTTGCAAAAGAGAGATATTGGCAAGGAAAAGCTGTCTTGTACCATTGGATTTTTCTCCCAAACGAAGGACACTAGAATGAAAATTTTAAAGCCTCCTGTTAGGCCATCATCTACACGGCATAGCCCTGAATTTTCCAATGCGCAGCTCTTTGCAAAAGAGAGATATTGGCAAGGAAAAGCTGTCTTGTACCTTTGCATTTTTCTCCCAAACGAAGGAAACTAGAAAGAAAATTTTAAAGCCTCCTGTTAGGCCATCATCTACACGGCATAGCCCTGAATTTTCCAATGCGCAGCTCTTTGCAAAAGAGAGATATTGGCAAGGAAAAGCTGTCTTGTACCTTTGCATTTTTCTCCCAAACGAAGGACACTAGAAAGAAAATTTTAAAGCCTCCTGTTAGGCCATCATCTACACGGCATAGCCCTGAATTTTCCAATGCGCAGCTCTTTGCAAAAGAGAGATATTGGCAAGGAAAAGCTGTCTTGTACCTTTGCATTTTTCTCCCAAACGAAGGACACTAGAAATAAAATTGTAAAGCCTCCTGTTAGGCCATCATCTACACGGCATAGCCCTGAATTTTCCAATGCGCAGCTCTTTGCAAAAGAGAGATATTGGCAAGGAAAAGCTGTCTTGTACCTTTGCATTTTTCTCCCAAACGAAGGACACTAGAAAGAAAATTTTAAAGCCTCCTGTTAGGCCATCATCTACACGGCATAGCCCTGAATTTTCCAATGCGCAGCTCTTTGCAAAAGAGAGATATTGGCAAGGAAAAGCTGTCTTGTACCTTTGCATTTTCTCCCAAACGAAGGACACTAGAAAGAAAATTTTAAAGCCTCCTGTTAGGCCATCATCTGCACGGCATAGCCCTGAATTTTCCAATGCGCAGCTCTTTGCAAAAGAGAGATATTGGCAAGGAAAAGCTGTCTTGTACCTTTGCATTTTTCTCCCAAACGAAGGACACTAGAAAGAAAATGTTAAAGCCTCCTGTTAGGCCATCATCTACACGGCATAGCCCTGAATTTTCCAATGCGCAGCTCTTTGCAAAAGAGAGATATTGGCAAGGAAAAGCTGTCTTGTACCTTTGCATTTTTCTCCCAAACGAAGGACACTAGAATGGAAATTTTAAAGCCTCCTGTTAGTGCTTCATCTACACGGTATAGCCCTGAATTTTCCAATGCGTAGCTCTTTGCAAAAGAGAGATATTGGCAAGGAAAAGCTGTCTTGTACCTTTGCATTTTTCTCCCAAACGAAGGAAACTAGAAAGAAAATTTTAAAGCCTCCTGTTAGGCCATCATCTACACGGCATAGCCCTGAATTTTCCAATGCGCAGCTCTTTGCAAAAGAGAGATATTGGCAAGGAAAAGCTGTCTTGTACCTTTGCATTTTTCTCCCAAACGAAGGAAACTAGAAAGAAAATTTTAAAGCCTCCTGTTAGGCCATCATCTACACGGCATAGCCCTGAATTTTCCAATGCGCAGCTCTTTGCAAAAGAGAGATATTGGCAAGGAAAAGCTGTCTTGTACCTTTGCATTTTTCTCCCAAACGAAGGACACTAGAAAGAAAATTTTAAAGCCTCCTGTTAGGCCATCATCTACACGGCATAGCCCTGAATTTTCCAATGCGCAGCTCTTTGCAAAAGAGAGATATTGGCAAGGAAAAGCTGTCTTGTACCTTTGCATTTTTCTCCCAAACGAAGGACACTAGAAATAAAATTGTAAAGCCTCCTGTTAGGCCATCATCTACACGGCATAGCCCTGAATTTTCCAATGCGCAGCTCTTTGCAAAAGAGAGATATTGGCAAGGAAAAGCTGTCTTGTACCTTTGCATTTTTCTCCCAAACGAAGGACACTAGAAAGAAAATTTTAAAGCCTCCTGTTAGGCCATCATCTACACGGCATAGCCCTGAATTTTCCAATGCGCAGCTCTTTGCAAAAGAGAGATATTGGCAAGGAAAAGCTGTCTTGTACCTTTGCATTTTCTCCCAAACGAAGGACACTAGAAATAAAATTTTAAAGCCTCCTGTTAGGCCATCATCTGCACGGCATAGCCCTGAATTTTCCAATGCGCAGCTCTTTGCAAAAGAGAGATATTGGCAAGGAAAAGCTGTCTTGTAC
Organism: Pseudophryne corroboree; assembly: GCF_028390025.1. NCBI lineage: Eukaryota > Metazoa > Chordata > Amphibia > Anura > Myobatrachidae > Pseudophryne > Pseudophryne corroboree. The sequence continues at coordinate 32,813 of NW_026970418.1, read as the reverse complement.
CTTTGCATTTTTCTCCCAAACGAAGGACACTAGAATGAAAATTTTAAAGCCTCCTGTTAGTGCTTCATCTACACGGTATAGCCCTGAATTTTCCAATGCGTAGCTCTTTGCAAAAGAGAGATATTGGCAAGGAAAAGCTTTCTTGTACCTTTGCATTTTTCTCCCAAACGAAGGACACTAGAATGAAAATTTTAAAGCCTCCTTTTAGTGCTTCATCTACACGGTATAGCCCTGAATTTTCCAATGCGTAGCTCTATGCAAAAGAGAGATATTGGCAAGGAAAAGCTGTCTTGTACCTTTGCATTTTTCTCCCAAACGAAGGAGACTAGAATGAAAATTTTAAAGCCTCCTGTTAGGGCTTCATCTACACGGCATAGCCCTGAGTTTTCCAATGCGTAGCTCTTTGCAAAAGAGAGATATTGGCAAGGAAAAGCTGTCTTGTACCTTTGCATTTTTCTCCCAAACGAAGGAAACTAGAAAGAAAATTGTAAAGCCTCCTGTTAGGCCATCATCTACACGGCATAGCCCTGAATTTTCCAATGCGCAGCTCTTTGCAAAAGAGAGATATTGGCAAGGAAAAGCTGTCTTGTACCTTTGCATTTTTCTCCCAAACGAAGGACACTAGAATGAAAATTTTAAAGCCTCCTGTTAGTGCTTCATCTACACGGTATAGCCCTGAATTTTCCAATGCGTAGCTCTTTGCAAAAGAGAGATATTGGCAAGGAAAAGCTTTCTTGTACCTTTGCATTTTTCTCCCAAACGAAGGACACTAGAATGAAAATTTTAAAGCCTCCTTTTAGTGCTTCATCTACACGGTATAGCCCTGAATTTTCCAATGCGTAGCTCTATGCAAAAGAGAGATATTGGCAAGGAAAAGCTGTCTTGTACCTTTGCATTTTTCTCCCAAACGAAGGAGACTAGAATGAAAATTTTAAAGCCTCCTGTTAGGGCTTCATCTACACGGCATAGCCCTGAGTTTTCCAATGCGTAGCTCTTTGCAAAAGAGAAATATTGGCAAGGAAAAGCTGTCTTGTACCTTTGCATTTTTCTCCCAAACGAAGGACACTAGAAAGAAAATTTTAAAGCCTCCTGTTAAGCCATCATCTACACGGCATAGCCCTGCATTTTCCAATGCGCAGCTCTTTGCAAAAGAGAGATATTGGCAAGGAAAAGCTGTCTTGTACCTTTGCATTTTTCTCCCAAACGAAGGACACTAGAAAGAAAATTTTAAAGCCTCCTGTTAGGCCATCATCTACACGGCATAGCCCTGAATTTTCCAATGCGCAGCTCTTTGCAAAAGAGAGATATTGGCAAGGAAAAGCTGTCTTGTACCTTTGCATTTTTCTCCCAAACGAAGGAAACTAGAAAGAAAATTTTAAAGCCTCCTGTTAGGCCATCATCTACACGGCATAGCCCTGAATTTTCCAATGCGCAGCTCTTTGCAAAAGAGAGATATTGGCAAGGAAAAGCTGTCTTGTACCTTTGCATTTTTCTCCCAAACGAAGGAAACTAGAAAGAAAATTGTAAAGCCTCCTGTTAGGCCATCATCTACACGGCATAGCCCTGAATTTTCCAATGCGCAGCTCTTTGCAAAAGAGAGATATTGGCAAGGAAAAGCTGTCTTGTACCTTTGCATTTTTCTCCCAAACGAAGGACAGTAGAAAGAAAATTTTAAAGCCTCCTGTTAGGCCATCATCTACACGGCATAGCCCTGAATTTTCCAATGCGCAGCTCTTTGCAAAAGAGAGATATTGGCAAGGAAAAGCTGTCTTGTACCATTGGATTTTTCTCCCAAACGAAGGACGCTAGAATGAAAATTTTAAAGCCTCCTGTTAGGCCATCATCTACACGGCATAGCCCTGAATTTTCCAATGCGCAGCTCTTTGCAAAAGAGAGATATTGGCAAGGAAAAGCTGTCTTGTACCTTTGCATTTTTCTCCCAAACGAAGGAAACTAGAAAGAAAATTTTAAAGCCTCCTGTTAGGCCATCATCTACACGGCATAGCCCTGAATTTTCCAATGCGCAGCTCTTTGCAAAAGAGAGATATTGGCAAGGAAAAGCTGTCTTGTACCTTTGCATTTTTCTCCCAAACGAAGGACACTAGAAAGAAAATTTTAAAGCCTCCTGTTAGGCCATCATCTACACGGCATAGCCCTGAATTTTCCAATGCGCAGCTCTTTGCAAAAGAGAGATATTGGCAAGGAAAAGCTGTCTTGTACCTTTGCATTTTTCTCCCAAACGAAGGACACTAGAAATAAAATTGTAAAGCCTCCTGTTAGGCCATCATCTACACGGCATAGCCCTGAATTTTCCAATGCGCAGCTCTTTGCAAAAGAGAGATATTGGCAAGGAAAAGCTGTCTTGTACCTTTGCATTTTTCTCCCAAACGAAGGACACTAGAAAGAAAATTTTAAAGCCTCCTGTTAGGCCATCATCTACACGGCATAGCCCTGAATTTTCCAATGCGCAGCTCTTTGCAAAAGAGAGATATTGGCAAGGAAAAGCTGTCTTGTACCTTTGCATTTTCTCCCAAACGAAGGACACTAGAAAGAAAATTTTAAAGCCTCCTGTTAGGCCATCATCTGCACGGCATAGCCCTGAATTTTCCAATGCGCAGCTCTTTGCAAAAGAGAGATATTGGCAAGGAAAAGCTGTCTTGTACCTTTGCATTTTTCTCCCAAACGAAGGACACTAGAAAGAAAATGTTAAAGCCTCCTGTTAGGCCATCATCTACACGGCATAGCCCTGAATTTTCCAATGCGCAGCTCTTTGCAAAAGAGAGATATTGGCAAGGAAAAGCTGTCTTGTACCTTTGCATTTTTCTCCCAAACGAAGGACACTAGAATGGAAATTTTAAAGCCTCCTGTTAGTGCTTCATCTACACGGTATAGCCCTGAATTTTCCAATGCGTAGCTCTTTGCAAAAGAGAGATATTGGCAAGGAAAAGCTGTCTTGTACCTTTGCATTTTTCTCCCAAACGAAGGAAACTAGAAAGAAAATTTTAAAGCCTCCTGTTAGGCCATCATCTACACGGCATAGCCCTGAATTTTCCAATGCGCAGCTCTTTGCAAAAGAGAGATATTGGCAAGGAAAAGCTGTCTTGTACCTTTGCATTTTTCTCCCAAACGAAGGAAACTAGAAAGAAAATTTTAAAGCCTCCTGTTAGGCCATCATCTACACGGCATAGCCCTGAATTTTCCAATGCGCAGCTCTTTGCAAAAGAGAGATATTGGCAAGGAAAAGCTGTCTTGTACCTTTGCATTTTTCTCCCAAACGAAGGACACTAGAAAGAAAATTTTAAAGCCTCCTGTTAGGCCATCATCTACACGGCATAGCCCTGAATTTTCCAATGCGCAGCTCTTTGCAAAAGAGAGATATTGGCAAGGAAAAGCTGTCTTGTACCTTTGCATTTTTCTCCCAAACGAAGGACACTAGAAATAAAATTGTAAAGCCTCCTGTTAGGCCATCATCTACACGGCATAGCCCTGAATTTTCCAATGCGCAGCTCTTTGCAAAAGAGAGATATTGGCAAGGAAAAGCTGTCTTGTACCTTTGCATTTTTCTCCCAAACGAAGGACACTAGAAAGAAAATTTTAAAGCCTCCTGTTAGGCCATCATCTACACGGCATAGCCCTGAATTTTCCAATGCGCAGCTCTTTGCAAAAGAGAGATATTGGCAAGGAAAAGCTGTCTTGTACCTTTGCATTTTCTCCCAAACGAAGGACACTAGAAATAAAATTTTAAAGCCTCCTGTTAGGCCATCATCTGCACGGCATAGCCCTGAATTTTCCAATGCGCAGCTCTTTGCAAAAGAGAGATATTGGCAAGGAAAAGCTGTCTTGTACCTTTGCATTTTTCTCCCAAACGAAGGACACTAGAATGAAAATTTTAAAGCCTCCTGTTAGTGCTTCATCTACACGGTATAGCCCTGAATTTTCCAATGCGTAGCTCTTTGCAAAAGAGAGATATTGGCAAGGAAAAGCTTTCTTGTACCTTTGCATTTTTCTCCCAAACGAAGGACACTAGAATGAAAATTTTAAAGCCTCCTTTTAGTGCTTCATCTACACGGTATAGCCCTGAATTTTCCAATGCGTAGCTCTATGCAAAAGAGAGATATTGGCAAGGAAAAGCTGTCTTGTACCTTTGCATTTTTCTCCCAAACGAAGGAGACTAGGATGAAAATTTTAAAGCCTCCTGTTAGGGCTTCATCTACACGGCATAGCCCTGAGTTTTCCAATGCGTAGCTCTTTGCAAAAGAGAGATATTGGCAAGGAAAATCTGTCTTGTACCTTTGCATTTTTCTCCCAAACGAAGGACACTAGAAAGAAAATTTTAAAGCCTCCTGTTAGGCCATCATCTACACGGCATAGCCCTGAATTTTCCAATGCGTAGCACTATGCAAAAGAGAGATATTGGCAAGGAAAAGCTGTCTTGTACCTTTGCATTTTTCTCCTAAACGAAGGAGACTAGAATGAAAATTTTAAAGCCTCCTGTTAGGGCTTCATCTACACGGCATAGCCCTGAGTTTTCCAATGCGTAGCTCTTTGCAAAAGAGAAATATTGGCAAGGAAAAGCTGTCTTGTACCTTTGCATTTTTCTCCCAAACGAAGGACACTAGAAAGAAAATTTTAAAGCCTCCTGTTAGGCCATCATCTACACGGCATAGCCCTGAATTTTCCAATGCGCAGCTCTTTGCAAAAGAGAGATATTGGCAAGGAAAAGCTGTCTTGTACCTTTGCATTTTTCTCCCAAACGAAGGACACTAGAAAGAAAATTTTAAAGCCTCCTGTTAGGCCATCATCTACACGGCATAGCCCTGAATTTTCCAATGCGCAGCTCTTTGCAAAAGAGAGATATTGGCAAGGAAAAGCTGTCTTGTACCTTTGCATTTTTCTCCCAAACGAAGGAAACTAGAAAGAAAATTGTAAAGCCTCCTGTTAGGCCATCATCTACACGGCATAGCCCTGAATTTTCCAATGCGCAGCTCTTTGCAAAAGAGAGATATTGGCAAGGAAAAGCTGTCTTGTACCTTTGCATTTTTCTCCCAAACGAACGAAACTAGAAAGAAAATTTTAAAGCCTCCTGTTAGGCCATCATCTACACGGCATAGCCCTGAATTTTCCAATGCGCAGCTCTTTGCAAAAGAGAGATATTAGCAAGGAAAAGCTGTCTTGTACCTTTGCATTTTTCTCCCAAACGAAGGACACTAGAAAGAAAATGTTAAAGCCTCCTGTTAGGCCATCATCTACACGGCATAGCCCTGAATTTTCCAATGCGCAGCTCTTTGCAAAAGAGAGATATTGGCAAGGAAAAGCTGTCTTGTACCTTTGCATTTTTCTCCCAAACGAAGGACACTAGAATGGAAATTTTAAAGCCTCCTGTTAGTGCTTCATCTACACGGTATAGCCCTGAATTTTCCAATGCGTAGCTCTTTGCAAAAGAGAGATATTGGCAAGGAAAAGCTGTCTTGTACCTTTGCATTTTTCTCCCAAACGAAGGACACTAGAATGAAAATTTTAAAGCCTCCTGTTAGTGCTTCATCTACACGGTATAGCCCTGAATTTTCCAATGTGTAGCTCTTTGCAAAAGAGAGATATTGGCAAGGAAAAGCTGTCTTGTACCTTTGCATTTTTCTCCCAAACGAAGGACACTAGAAATAAAATTTTAAAGCCTCCTGTTAGGCCATCATCTACACGGCATAGCCCTGAATTTTCCAATGCGCAGCTCTTTGCAAAAGAGAGATATTGGCAAGGAAAAGCTGTCTTGTACCTTTGCATTTTTCTCCCAAACGAAGGACACTAGAATGAAAATTTTAAAGCCTCCTGTTAGTGCTTCATCTACACGGTATAGCCATGAATTTTCCAATGCGTAGCTCTTTGCAAAAGAGAGATATTGGCAAGGAAAAGCTTTCTTGTACCTTTGCATTTTTCTCCCAAACGAAGGACACTAGAATGAAAATTTTAAAGCCTCCTTTTAGTGCTTCATCTACACGGTATAGCCCTGAATTTTCCAATGCGTAGCTCTATGCAAAAGAGAGATATTGGCAAGGAAAAGCTGTCTTGTACCTTTGCATTTTTCTCCCAAACGAAGGAGACTAGAATGAAAATTTTAAAGCCTCCTGTTAGGGCTTCATCTACACGGCATAGCCCTGAGTTTTCCAATGCGTAGCTCTTTGCAAAAGAGAAATATTGGCAAGGAAAAGCTGTCTTGTACCTTTGCATTTTTCTCCCAAACGAAGGACACTAGAAAGAAAATTTTAAAGCCTCCTGTTAGGCCATCATCTACACGGCATAGCCCTGAATTTTCCAATGCGCAGCTCTTTGCAAAAGAGAGATATTGGCAAGGAAAAGCTGTCTTGTACCTTTGCATTTTTCTCCCAAACGAAGGACACTAGAAAGAAAATTTTAAAGCCTCCTGTTAGGCCATCATCTACACGGCATAGCCCTGAATTTTCCAATGCGCAGCTCTTTGCAAAAGAGAGATATTGGCAAGGAAAAGCTGTCTTGTACCTTTGCATTTTTCTCCCAAACGAAGGAAACTAGAAAGAAAATTGTAAAGCCTCCTGTTAGGCCATCATCTACACGGCATAGCCCTGAATTTTCCAATGCGCAGCTCTTTGCAAAAGAGAGATATTGGCAAGGAAAAGCTGTCTTGTACCTTTGCATTTTTCTCCCAAACGAAGGACAGTAGAAAGAAAATTTTAAAGCCTCCTGTTAGGCCATCATCTACACGGCATAGCCCTGAATTTTCCAATGCGTAGCTCTTTGCAAAAGAGAGATATTGGCAAGGAAAAGCTGTCTTGTACCTTTGCATTTTTCTCCCAAACGAAGGACACTAGAAAGAAAATTTTAAAGCCTCCTGTTAGGCCATCATCTACACGGCATAGCCCTGAATTTTCCAATGCGCAGCTCTTTGCAAAAGAGAGATATTGGCAAGGAAAAGCTGTCTTGTACCTTTGCATTTTTCTCCCAAACGAAGGACACTAGAATGAAAATTTTAAAGCCTCCTGTTAGTGCTTCATCTACACGGTATAGCCCTGAATTTTCCAATGCGTAGCTCTTTGCAAAAGAGAGATATTGGCAAGGAAAAGCTTTCTTGTACCTTTGCATTTTTCTCCCAAACGAAGGACACTAGAATGAAAATTTTAAAGCCTCCTTTTAGTGCTTCATCTACACGGTATAGCCCTGAATTTTCCAATGCGTAGCTCTATGCAAAAGAGAGATATTGGCAAGGAAAAGCTGTCTTGTACCTTTGCATTTTTCTCCCAAACGAAGGAGACTAGGATGAAAATTTTAAAGCCTCCTGTTAGGGCTTCATCTACACGGCATAGCCCTGAGTTTTCCAATGCGTAGCTCTTTGCAAAAGAGAGATATTGGCAAGGAAAATCTGTCTTGTACCTTTGCATTTTTCTCCCAAACGAAGGACACTAGAAAGAAAATTTTAAAGCCTCCTGTTAGGCCATCATCTACACGGCATAGCCCTGAATTTTCCAATGCGTAGCACTATGCAAAAGAGAGATATTGGCAAGGAAAAGCTGTCTTGTACCTTTGCATTTTTCTCCTAAACGAAGGAGACTAGAATGAAAATTTTAAAGCCTCCTGTTAGGGCTTCATCTACACGGCATAGCCCTGAGTTTTCCAATGCGTAGCTCTTTGCAAAAGAGAAATATTGGCAAGGAAAAGCTGTCTTGTACCTTTGCATTTTTCTCCCAAACGAAGGACACTAGAAAGAAAATTTTAAAGCCTCCTGTTAGGCCATCATCTACACGGCATAGCCCTGAATTTTCCAATGCGCAGCTCTTTGCAAAAGAGAGATATTGGCAAGGAAAAGCTGTCTTGTACCTTTGCATTTTTCTCCCAAACGAAGGACACTAGAAAGAAAATTTTAAAGCCTCCTGTTAGGCCATCATCTACACGGCATAGCCCTGAATTTTCCAATGCGCAGCTCTTTGCAAAAGAGAGATATTGGCAAGGAAAAGCTGTCTTGTACCTTTGCATTTTTCTCCCAAACGAAGGAAACTAGAAAGAAAATTTTAAAGCCTCCTGTTAGGCCATCATCTACACGGCATAGCCCTGAATTTTCCAATGCGCAGCTCTTTGCAAAAGAGAGATATTGGCAAGGAAAAGCTGTCTTGTACCTTTGCATTTTTCTCCCAAACGAAGGAAACTAGAAAGAAAATTGTAAAGCCTCCTGTTAGGCCATCATCTACACGGCATAGCCCTGAATTTTCCAATGCGCAGCTCTTTGCAAAAGAGAGATATTGGCAAGGAAAAGCTGTCTTGTACCTTTGCATTTTTCTCCCAAACGAACGAAACTAGAAAGAAAATTTTAAAGCCTCCTGTTAGGCCATCATCTACACGGCATAGCCCTGAATTTTCCAATGCGCAGCTCTTTGCAAAAGAGAGATATTAGCAAGGAAAAGCTGTCTTGTACCTTTGCATTTTTCTCCCAAACGAAGGACACTAGAAAGAAAATGTTAAAGCCTCCTGTTAGGCCATCATCTACACGGCATAGCCCTGAATTTTCCAATGCGCAGCTCTTTGCAAAAGAGAGATATTGGCAAGGAAAAGCTGTCTTGTACCTTTGCATTTTTCTCCCAAACGAAGGACACTAGAATGGAAATTTTAAAGCCTCCTGTTAGTGCTTCATCTACACGGTATAGCCCTGAATTTTCCAATGCGTAGCTCTTTGCAAAAGAGAGATATTGGCAAGGAAAAGCTGTCTTGTACCTTTGCATTTTTCTCCCAAACGAAGGACACTAGAATGAAAATTTTAAAGCCTCCTGTTAGTGCTTCATCTACACGGTATAGCCCTGAATTTTCCAATGTGTAGCTCTTTGCAAAAGAGAGATATTGGCAAGGAAAAGCTGTCTTGTACCTTTGCATTTTTCTCCCAAACGAAGGACACTAGAAATAAAATTTTAAAGCCTCCTGTTAGGCCATCATCTACACGGCATAGCCCTGAATTTTCCAATGCGCAGCTCTTTGCAAAAGAGAGATATTGGCAAGGAAAAGCTGTCTTGTACCTTTGCATTTTTCTCCCAAACGAAGGACACTAGAATGAAAATTTTAAAGCCTCCTGTTAGTGCTTCATCTACACGGTATAGCCATGAATTTTCCAATGCGTAGCTCTTTGCAAAAGAGAGATATTGGCAAGGAAAAGCTTTCTTGTACCTTTGCATTTTTCTCCCAAACGAAGGACACTAGAATGAAAATTTTAAAGCCTCCTTTTAGTGCTTCATCTACACGGTATAGCCCTGAATTTTCCAATGCGTAGCTCTATGCAAAAGAGAGATATTGGCAAGGAAAAGCTGTCTTGTACCTTTGCATTTTTCTCCCAAACGAAGGAGACTAGAATGAAAATTTTAAAGCCTCCTGTTAGGGCTTCATCTACACGGCATAGCCCTGAGTTTTCCAATGCGTAGCTCTTTGCAAAAGAGAGATATTGGCAAGGAAAATCTGTCTTGTACCTTTGCATTTTTCTCCCAAACGAAGGACACTAGAAAGAAAATTTTAAAGCCTCCTGTTAGGCCATCATCTACACGGCATAGCCCTGAATTTTCCAATGCGTAGCACTATGCAAAAGAGAGATATTGGCAAGGAAAAGCTGTCTTGTACCTTTGCATTTTTCTCCTAAACGAAGGAGACTAGAATGAAAATTTTAAAGCCTCCTGATAGGGCTTCATCTACACGGCATAGCCCTGAGTTTTCCAATGCGTAGCTCTTTGCAAAAGAGAAATATTGGCAAGGAAAAGCTGTCTTGTACCTTTGCATTTTTCTCCCAAACGAAGGACACTAGAAAGAAAATTTTAAAGCCTCCTGTTAGGCCATCATCTACACGGCATAGCCCTGAATTTTCCAATGCGCAGCTCTTTGCAAAAGAGAGATATTGGCAAGGAAAAGCTGTCTTGTACCTTTGCATTTTTCTCCCAAACGAAGGACACTAGAAAGAAAATTTTAAAGCCTCCTGTTAGGCCATCATCTACACGGCATAGCCCTGAATTTTCCAATGCGCAGCTCTTTGCAAAAGAGAGATATTGGCAAGGAAAAGCTGTCTTGTACCTTTGCATTTTTCTCCCAAACGAAGGAAACTAGAAAGAAAATTGTAAAGCCTCCTGTTAGGCCATCATCTACACGGCATAGCCCTGAATTTTCCAATGCGCAGCTCTTTGCAAAAGAGAGATATTGGCAAGGAAAAGCTGTCTTGTACCTTTGCATTTTTCTCCCAAACGAAGGACAGTAGAAAGAAAATTTTAAAGCCTCCTGTTAGGCCATCATCTACACGGCATAGCCCTGAATTTTCCAATGCGCAGCTCTTTGCAAAAGAGAGATATTGGCAAGGAAAAGCTGTCTTGTACCATTGGATTTTTCTCCCAAACGAAGGACACTAGAATGAAAATTTTAAAGCCTCCTGTTAGGCCATCATCTACACGGCATAGCCCTGAATTTTCCAATGCGCAGCTCTTTGCAAAAGAGAGATATTGGCAAGGAAAAGCTGTCTTGTACCTTTGCATTTTTCTCCCAAACGAAGGAAACTAGAAAGAAAATTTTAAAGCCTCCTGTTAGGCCATCATCTACACGGCATAGCCCTGAATTTTCCAATGCGCAGCTCTTTGCAAAAGAGAGATATTGGCAAGGAAAAGCTGTCTTGTACCTTTGCATTTTTCTCCCAAACGAAGGACACTAGAAAGAAAATTTTAAAGCCTCCTGTTAGGCCATCATCTACACGGCATAGCCCTGAATTTTCCAATGCGCAGCTCTTTGCAAAAGAGAGATATTGGCAAGGAAAAGCTGTCTTGTACCTTTGCATTTTTCTCCCAAACGAAGGACACTAGAAATAAAATTGTAAAGCCTCCTGTTAGGCCATCATCTACACGGCATAGCCCTAAATTTTCCAATGCGCAGCTCTTTGCAAAAGAGAGATATTGGCAAGGAAAAGCTGTCTTGTACCTTTGCATTTTTCTCCCAAACGAAGGAAACTAGAAAGAAAATTTTAAAGCCTCCTGTTAGGCCATCATCTACACGGCATAGCCCTGAATTTTCCAATGCGCAGCTCTTTGCAAAAGAGAGATATTGGCAAGGAAAAGCTGTCTTGTACCTTTGCATTTTTCTCCCAAACGAAGGACACTAGAAAGAAAATTTTAAAGCCTCCTGTTAGGCCATCATCTACACGGCATAGCCCTGAATTTTCCAATGCGCAGCTCTTTGCAAAAGAGAGATATTGGCAAGGAAAAGCTGTCTTGTACCATTGGATTTTTCTCCCAAACGAAGGACACTAGAATGAAAATTTTAAAGCCTCCTGTTAGGCCATCATCTACACGGCATAGCCCTGAATTTTCCAATGCGCAGCTCTTTGCAAAAGAGAGATATTGGCAAGGAAAAGCTGTCTTGTACCTTTGCATTTTTCTCCCAAACGAAGGAAACTAGAAAGAAAATTTTAAAGCCTCCTGTTAGGCCATCATCTACACGGCATAGCCCTGAATTTTCCAATGCGCAGCTCTTTGCAAAAGAGAGATATTGGCAAGGGAAAGCTGTCTTGTACCTTTGCATTTTTCTCCCAAACGAAGGACACTAGAAAGAAAATTTTAAAGCCTCCTGTTAGGCCATCATCTACACGGCATAGCCCTGAATTTTCCAATGCGCAGCTCTTTGCAAAAGAGAGATATTGGCAAGGAAAAGCTGTCTTGTACCTTTGCATTTTTCTCCCAAACGAAGGACACTAGAAATAAAATTGTAAAGCCTCCTGTTAGGCCATCATCTACACGGCATAGCCCTAAATTTTCCAATGCGCAGCTCTTTGCAAAAGAGAGATATTGGCAAGGAAAAGCTGTCTTGTACCTTTGCATTTTTCTCCCAAACGAAGGAAACTAGAAATAAAATTTTAAAGCCTCCTGTTAGGCCATCATCTACACGGCATAGCCCTGAATTTTCCAATGCGCAGCTCTTTGCAAAAGAGAGATATTGGCAAGGAAAAGCTGTCTTGTACCTTTGCATTTTTCTCCCAAACGAAGGAAACTAGAAAGAAAATTTTAAAGCCTCCTGTTAGGCCATCATCTACACGGCATAGCCCTGAATTTTCCAATGCGCAGCTCTTTGCAAAAGAGAGATATTGGCAAGGAAAAGCTGTCTTGTACCTTTGCATTTTTCTCCCAAACGAAGGACACTAGAAAGAAAATTTTAAAGCCTCCTGTTAGGCCATCATCTACACGGCATAGCCCTGAATTTTCCAATGCGCAGCTCTTTGCAAAAGAGAGATATTGGCAAGGAAAAGCTGTCTTGTACCTTTGCATTTTTCTCCCAAACGAAGGAAACTAGAAAGAAAATTTTAAAGCCTCCTGTTAGGCCATCATCTACACGGCATAGCCCTGAATTTTCCAATGCGCAGCTCTTTGCAAAAGAGAGATATTGGCAAGGAAAAGCTGTCTTGTACCTTTGCATTTTTCTCCCAAACGAAGGACACTAGAAAGAAAATTTTAAAGCCTCCTGTTAGGCCATCATCTACACGGCATAGCCCTGAATTTTCCAATGCGCAGCTCTTTGCAAAAGAGAGATATTGGCAAGGAAAAGCTGTCTTGTACCTTTGCATTTTTCTCCCAAACGAAGGAAACTAGAAAGAAAATTTTAAAGCCTCCTGTTAGGCCATCATCTACACGGCATAGCCCTGAATTTTCCAATGCGCAGCTCTTTGCAAAAGAGAGATATTGGCAAGGAAAAGCTGTCTTGTACCTTTGCATTTTTCTCCCAAACGAAGGACACTAGAAAGAAAATTTTAAAGCCTCCTGTTAGGCCATCATCTACACGGCATAGCCCTGAATTTTCCAATGCGCAGCTCTTTGCAAAAGAGAGATATTGGCAAGGAAAAGCTGTCTTGTACCTTTGCATTTTTCTCCCAAACGAAGGACACTAGAAATAAAATTGTAAAGCCTCCTGTTAGGCCATCATCTACACGGCATAGCCCTGAATTTTCCAATGCGCAGCTCTTTGCAAAAGAGAGATAGTGGCAAGGAAAAGCTGTCTTGTACCTTTGCATTTTTCTCCCAAACGAAGGACACTAGAAAGAAAATTTTAAAGCCTCCTGTTAGGCCATCATCTACACGGCATAGCCCTGAATTTTCCAATGCGCAGCTCTTTGCAAAAGAGAGATATTGGCAAGGAAAAGCTGTCTTGTACCATTGGATTTTTCTCCCAAACGAAGGACACTAGAATGAAAATTTTAAAGCCTCCTGTTAGTGCTTCATCTACACGGTATAGCCCTGAATTTTCCAATGCGTAGCTCTTTGCAAAAGAGAGATATTGGCAAGGAAAAGCTGTCTTGTACCTTTGCATTTTTCTCCCAAACGAAGGACACTAGAAAGAAAATGTTAAAGCCTCCTGTTAGGCCATCATCTACACGGCATAGCCCTGAATTTTCCAATGCGCAGCTCTTTGCAAAAGAGAGATATTGGCAAGGAAAAGCTGTCTTGTACCTTTGCATTTTTCTCCCAAACGAAGGAAACTAGAAAGAAAATTTTAAAGCCTCCTGTTAGGCCATCATCTACACGGCATAGCCCTGAATTTTCCAATGCGCAGCTCTTTGCAAAAGAGAGATATTGGCAAGGAAAAGCTGTCTTGTACCTTTGCATTTTTCTCCCAAACGAAGGACACTAGAAAGAAAATGTAAAAGCCTCCTGTTAGGCCATCATCTACACGGCATAGCCCTGAATTTTCCAATGCGCAGCTCTTTGCAAAAGAGAGATATTGGCAAGGAAAAGCTGTCTTGTACCTTTGCATTTTTCTCCCAAACGAAGGACACTAGAAATAAAATTGTAAAGCCTCCTGTTAGGCCATCATCTACACGGCATAGCCCTGAATTTTCCAATGCGCAGCTCTTTGCAAAAGAGAGATATTGGCAAGGAAAAGCTGTCTTGTACCTTTGCATTTTTCTCCCAAACGAAGGACACTAGAAAGAAAATTTTAAAGCCTCATGTTAGGCCATCATCTACACGGCATAGCCCTGAATTTTCCAATGCGCAGCTCTTTGCAAAAGAGAGATATTGGCAAGGAAAAGCTGTCTTGTACCTTTGCATTTTTCTCCCAAACGAAGGAAACTAGAAAGAAAATTTTAAAGCCTCCTGTTAGGCCATCATCTACACGGCATAGCCCTGAATTTTCCAATGCGCAGCTCTTTGCAAAAGAGAGATATTGGCAAGGAAAAGCTGTCTTGTACCTTTGCATTTTTCTCCCAAACGAAGGAAACTAGAAAGAAAATTTTAAAGCCTCCTGTTAGGCCATCATCTACACGGCATAGCCCTGAATTTTCCAATGCGCAGCTCTTTGCAAAAGAGAGATATTGGCAAGGAAAAGCTGTCTTGTACCTTTGCATTTTTCTCCCAAACGAAGGACACTAGAAAGAAAATTTTAAAGCCTCCTGTTAGGCCATCATCTACACGGCATAGCCATGAATTTTCCAATGCGCAGCTCTTTGCAAAAGAGAGATATTTTCAAGGAAAAGCTGTCTTGTACCATTGGATTTTTCTCCCAAACGAAGGACACTAGAATGAAAATTTTAAAGCCTCCTGTTAGTGCTTCATCTACACGGTATAGCCCTGAATTTTCCAATGCGCAGCTCTTTGCAAAAGAGAGATATTGGCAAGGAAAAGCTGTCTTGTACCTTTGCATTTTTCTCCCAAACGAAGGAAACTAGAAAGAAAATTTTAAAGCCTCCTGTTAGGCCATCATCTACACGGCATAGCCCTGAATTTTCCAATGCGCAGCTCTTTGCAAAAGAGAGATATTGGCAAGGAAAAGCTGTCTTGTACCTTTGCATTTTTCTCCCAAACGAAGGACACTAGAAAGAAAATGTTAAAGCCTCCTGTTAGGCCATCATCTACACGGCATAGCCCTGAATTTTCCAATGCGCAGCTCTTTGCAAAAGAGAGATATTGGCAAGGAAAAGCTGTCTTGTACCTTTGCATTTTTCTCCCAAACGAAGGACACTAGAAATAAAATTGTAAAGCCTCCTGTTAGGCCATCATCTACACGGCATAGCCCTAAATTTTCCAATGCGCAGCTCTTTGCAAAAGAGAGATATTGGCAAGGAAAAGCTGTCTTGTACCTTTGCATTTTTCTCCCAAACGAAGGACACTAGAAAGAAAATTGTAAAGCCTCCTGTTAGGCCATCATCTACACGGCATAGCCCTAAATTTTCCAATGCGCAGCTCTTTGCAAAAGAGAGATATTGGCAAGGAAAAGCTGTCTTGTACCTTTGCATTTTTCTCCCAAACGAAGGACACTAGAAAGAAAATGTTAAAGCCTCCTGTTAGGCCATCATCTACACGGCATAGCCCTGAATTTTCCAATGCGCAGCTCTTTGCAAAAGAGAGATATTGGCAAGGAAAAGCTGTCTTGTACCTTTGCATTTTTCTCCCAAACGAAGGACACTAGAAATAAAATTGTAAAGCCTCCTGTTAGGCCATCATCTACACGGCATAGCCCTAAATTTTCCAATGCGCAGCTCTTTGCAAAAGAGAGATATTGGCAAGGAAAAGCTGTCTTGTACCTTTGCATTTTTCTCCCAAACGAAGGACACTAGAAAGAAAATTTTAAAGCCTCCTGTTAGGCCATCATCTACACGGCATAGCCCTGAATTTTCCAATGCGCAGCTCTTTGCAAAAGAGAGATATTGGCAAGGAAAAGCTGTCTTGTACCTTTGCATTTTTCTCCCAAACGAAGGAAACTAGAAAGAAAATTTTAAAGCCTCCTGTTAGGCCATCATCTACACGGCATAGCCCTGAATTTTCCAATGCGCAGCTCTTTGCAAAAGAGAGATATTGGCAAGGAAAAGCTGTCTTGTACCTTTGCATTTTTCTCCCAAACGAAGGAAACTAGAAAGAAAATTTTAAAGCCTCCTGTTAGGCCATCATCTACACGGCATAGCCCTGAATTTTCCAATGCGTAGCTCTATGCAAAAGAGAGATATTGGCAAGGAAAAGCTGTCTTGTACCTTTGCATTTTTCTCCTAAACGAAGGAGACTAGAATGAAAATTTTAAAGCCTCCAGTTAGGGCTTCATCTACACGGCATAGCCCTGAGTTTTCCAATGCGTAGCTCTTTGCAAAAGAGAAATATTGGCAAGGAAAAGCTGTCTTGTACCTTTGCATTTTTCTCCCAAACGAAGGACACTAGAAAGAAAATTTTAAAGCCTCCTGTTAGGCCATCATCTACACGGCATAGCCCTGAATTTTCCAATGCGCAGCTCTTTGCAAAAGAGAGATATTGGCAAGGAAAAGCTGTCTTGTACCTTTGCATTTTTCTCCCAAACAAAGGACACTAGAATATAAATTTTAAAGCCTCCTGTTAGTGCTTCATCTACACGGTATAGCCCTGAATTTTCCAATGCGTAGCTCTTTGCAAAAGAGAGATATTGGCAAGGAAAAGCTGTCTTGTACCTTTGCATTTTTCTCCCAAACGAAGGACACTAGAATGAAAATTTTAAAGCCTCCTGTTAGTGCTTCATCTACAAGGTATAGCCCTGAATTCTCCAATGCGTAGCTCTTTGCAAAAGAGAGATATTGGCAAGGAAAATCTGTCTTGTACCTTTGCATTTTTCTCCCAAACGAAGGACACTAGAAAGAAAATTTTAAAGCCTCCTGTTAGGCCATCATCTACACGGCATAGCCCTGAATTTTCCAATGCGTAGCTCTATGCAAAAGAGAGATATTGGCAAGGAAAAGCTGTCTTGTACCTTTGCATTTTTCTCCCAAACGAAGGAGACTAGAATGAAAATTTTAAAGCCTCCTGTTAGGGCTTCATCTACACGGCATAGCCCTGAGTTTTCCAATGCGTAGCTCTTTGCAAAAGAGAGATATTGGCAAGGAAAAGCTGTCTTGTACCTTTGCATTTTTCTCCGAAACGAAGGACACTAGAAAGAAAATTTTAAAGCCTCCTGTTAGTGCTTCATCTACACGGTATAGCCCTGAATTTTCCAATGCGCAGCTCTTTGCAAAAGAGAGATATTGGCAAGGAAAAGCTGTCTTGTACCTTTGCATTTTTCTCCCAAACGAAGGACACTAGAATGAAAATGTTAAAGCCTCCTGTTAGTGCTTCATCTACAAGGTATAGCCCTGAATTCTCCAATGCGTAGCTCTTTGCAAAAGAGAGATATTGGCAAGGAAAAGCTGTATTGTACCTTTGCATTTTTCTCCCAAACGAAGGACACTAGAAAGAAAATTTTAAAGCCTCCTGTTAGGCCATCATCTACACGACATAGCCCTGAATTTTCCAATGCGTAGCTCTTTGCAAAAGAGAGATATTGGCAAGGAAAAGCTGTCTTGTACCTTTGCATTTTTCTCCCAAACGAAGGACACTAGAATGAAAATTTTAAAGCCTCCTGTTAGTGCTTCATCTACACGGTATAGCCCTGAATTTTCCAATGCGTAGCTCTTTGCAAAAGAGAGATATTGGCAAGGAAAAGCTTTCTTGTACATTTGCATTTTTCTCCCAAACGAAGGACACTAGAATGAACATTTTAAAGCCTCCTTTTAGTGCTTCATCTACACGGTATAGCCCTGAATTTTCCAATGCGTAGCTCTTTGCAAAAGAGAGATATTGGCAAGGAAAAGCTGTCTTGTACCTTTGCATTTTTCTCCCAAACGAAGGACACTAGAAAGAAAATTTTAAAGCCTCCTGTTAGGCCATCATCTACACGGCATAGCCCTGAATTTTCCAATGCGTAGCTCTATGCAAAAGAGAGATATTGGCAAGGAAAAGCTGTCTTGTACCTTTGCATTTTTCTCCCAAACGAAGGACACTAGAAAGAAAATTTTAAAGCCTCCTGTTAGGCCATCATCTACACGGCATAGCCCTGAATTTTCCAATGCGTAGCTCTATGCAAAAGAGAGATATTGGCAAGGAAAAGCTGTCTTGTACCTTTGAATTTTTCTCCCAAACGAAGGAGACTAGAATGAAAATGTTAAAGCCTCCTGTTAGTGCTTCATCTACACGGCATAGCCCTGAATTCTCCAATGCGTAGCTCTTTGCAAAAGAGAGATATTGGCAAGGAAAAGCTTTCTTGTACATTTGCATTTTTCTCCCAAACGAAGGACACTAGAATGAACATTTTAAAGCCTCCTTTTAGTGCTTCATCTACACGGTATAGCCCTGAATTTTCCAATGCGTAGCTCTTTGCAAAAGAGAGATATTGGCAAGGAAAAGCTGTCTTGTACCTTTGCATTTTTCTCCCAAACGAAGGACACTAGAAAGAAAATTTTAAAGCCTCCTGTTAGGCCATCATCTACACGGCATAGCCCTGAATTTTCCAATGCGTAGCTCTATGCAAAAGAGAGATATTGGCAAGGAAAAGCTGTCTTGTACCTTTGCATTTTTCTCCCAAACGAAGGACACTAGAAAGAAAATTTTAAAGCCTCCTGTTAGGCCATCATCTACACGGCATAGCCCTGAATTTTCCAATGCGTAGCTCTATGCAAAAGAGAGATATTGGCAAGGAAAAGCTGTCTTGTACCTTTGCATTTTTCTCCCAAACGAAGGAGACTAGAATGAAAATTTTAAAGCCTCCTGTTAGGGCTTCAGCTACACGGCATAGCCCTGAGTTTTCCAATGCGTAGCTCTTTGCAAAAGAGAGATATTGGCAAGGAAAAGCTGTCTTGTACCTTTGCATTTTTCTCCGAAACGAAGGACACTAGAAAGAAAATTTTAAAGCCTCCTGTTAGTGCTTCATCTACACGGTATAGCCCTGAATTTTCCAATGCGCAGCTCTTTGCAAAAGAGAGATATTGGCAAGGAAAAGCTGTCTTGTACCTTTGCATTTTTCTCCCAAACGAAGGACACTAGAATGAAAATTTTAAAGCCTCCTGTTAGTGCTTCATCTACAAGGTATAGCCCTGAATTCTCCAATGCGTAACTCTTTGCAAAAGAGAGATATTGGCAAGGAAAAGCTGTATTGTACCTTTGCATTTTTCTCCCAAACGAAGGACACTAGAAAGAAAATTTTAAAGCCTCCTGTTAGGCCATCATCTACACGACATAGCCCTGAATTTTCCAATGCGTAGCTCTTTGCAAAAGAGAGATATTGGCAAGGAAAAGCTGTCTTGTACCTTTGCATTTTTCTCCCAAACGAAGGACACTAGAATGAAAATTTTAAAGCCTCCTGTTAGTGCTTCATCTACACGGTATAGCCCTGAATTTTCCAATGCGTAGCTCTTTGCAAAAGAGAGATATTGGCAAGGAAAAGCTTTCTTGTACATTTGCATTTTTCTCCCAAACGAAGGACACTAGAATGAACATTTTAAAGCCTCCTTTTAGTGCTTCATCTACACGGTATAGCCCTGAATTTTCCAATGCGTAGCTCTTTGCAAAAGAGAGATATTGGCAAGGAAAAGCTGTCTTGTACCTTTGCATTTTTCTCCCAAACGAAGGACACTAGAAAGAAAATTTTAAAGCCTCCTGTTAGGCCATCATCTACACGGCATAGCCCTGAATTTTCCAATGCGTAGCTCTATGCAAAAGAGAGATATTGGCAAGGAAAAGCTGTCTTGTACCTTTGCATTTTTCTCCCAAACGAAGGACACTAGAAAGAAAATTTTAAAGCCTCCTGTTAGGCCATCATCTACACGGCATAGCCCTGAATTTTCCAATGCGTAGCTCTATGCAAAAGAGAGATATTGGCAAGGAAAAGCTGTCTTGTACCTTTGAATTTTTCTCCCAAACGAAGGAGACTAGAATGAAAATGTTAAAGCCTCCTGTTAGTGCTTCATCTACACGGCATAGCCCTGAATTCTCCAATGCGTAGCTCTTTGCAAAAGAGAGATATTGGCAAGGAAAAGCTTTCTTGTACATTTGCATTTTTCTCCCAAACGAAGGACACTAGAATGAACATTTTAAAGCCTCCTTTTAGTGCTTCATCTACACGGTATAGCCCTGAATTTTCCAATGCGTAGCTCTTTGCAAAAGAGAGATATTGGCAAGGAAAAGCTGTCTTGTACCTTTGCATTTTTCTCCCAAACGAAGGACACTAGAAAGAAAATTTTAAAGCCTCCTGTTAGGCCATCATCTACACGGCATAGCCCTGAATTTTCCAATGCGTAGCTCTATGCAAAAGAGAGATATTGGCAAGGAAAAGCTGTCTTGTACCTTTGCATTTTTCTCCCAAACGAAGGACACTAGAAAGAAAATTTTAAAGCCTCCTGTTAGGCCATCATCTACACGGCATAGCCCTGAATTTTCCAATGCGTAGCTCTATGCAAAAGAGAGATATTGGCAAGGAAAAGCTGTCTTGTACCTTTGAATTTTTCTCCCAAACGAAGGAGACTAGAATGAAAATTTTAAAGCCTCCTGTTAGTGCTTCATCTACACGGCATAGCCCTGAGTTTTCCAATGCATAGCTCTTTGCAAAAGAGAGATATTGGCAAGGAAAAGCTGTCTTGTACCTTTGCATTTTTCTCCCAAACGAAGGACACTAGAAAGAAAATTTTAAAGCCTCCTGTTAGGCCATCATTTACACGGCATAGCCCTGAATTTTCCAATGTGCAGCTCTTTGCAAAAGAGAGATATTGGAAAGGAAAAGCTGTCTTGTACCTTTGCATTTTTCTCCCAAACGAAGGACACTAGAATGAAAATTTTAAAGCCTCCTGTTAGTGCTTCATCTACAAGGTATAGCCCTGAATTCTCCAATGCGTAGCTCTTTGCAAAAGAGAGATATTGGCAAGGAAAAGCTGTATTGTACCTTTGCATTTTTCTCCCAAACGAAGGACACTAGAAAGAAAAGTTTAAAGCCTCCTGTTAGGCCATCATCTACACGACATAGCCCTGAATTTTCCAATGCGTAGCTCTTTGCAAAAGAGAGATATTGGCAAGGAAAAGCTGTCTTGTACCTTTGCATTTTTCTCCCGAACGAAGGACACTAGAATGAAAATTTTAAAGCCTCCTTTTAGTGCTTCACCTACACGGTATAGCCCTTAATTTTCCAATGCGTAGCTCTTTGCAAAAGAGAGATATTGGCAAGGAAAAGCTGTCTTGTACCTTTGCATTTTTCTCCCAAACGAAGGACACTAGAATGAAAATTTTAAAGCTTCCTGTTAGTGCTTCATCTACACGGTATAGCCCTGAATTTTCCAATGCGTAGCTCTTTGCAAAAGAGAGATATTGGCAAGGAAAAGCTGTCTTGTACCTTTGCATTTTTCTCACAAACGAAGGACACTAGAAAGAAAATGTTAAAGCCTCCTGTTAGGCCATCATCTACACGGCATAGCCCTGAATTTTCCAATGCGTAGCTCTATGCAAAAGAGAGATATTGGCAAGGAAAAGCTGTCTTGTACCTTTGCATTTTTCTCCCAAACGAAGGAGACTAGAATGAAAATTTTAAAGCCTCCTGTTAGGGCTTCATCTACACGGCATAGCCCTGAGTTTTCCAATGCGTAGCTCTTTGCAAAAGAGAGATATTGGCAAGGAAAATCTGTCTTGTACCTTTGCATTTTTCTCCCAAAC
The DNA here is from genome assembly GCF_028390025.1 of Pseudophryne corroboree. Taxonomy (NCBI): domain Eukaryota; kingdom Metazoa; phylum Chordata; class Amphibia; order Anura; family Myobatrachidae; genus Pseudophryne; species Pseudophryne corroboree. The sequence continues at coordinate 11,334 of NW_026970418.1, read as the reverse complement.
GAAGGACACTAGAAAGAAAATTTTAAAGCCTCCTGTTAGGCCATCATCTACACGGCATAGCCCTGAATTTTCCAATGCGTAGCTCTATGCAAAAGAGAGATATTGGCAAGGAAAAGCTGTCTTGTACCTTTGCATTTTTCTCCTAAACGAAGGAGACTAGAATGAAAATTTTAAAGCCTCCTGTTAGGGCTTCATCTACACGGCATAGCCCTGAGTTTTCCAATGCGTAGCTCTTTGCAAAAGAGAGATATTGGCAAGGAAAAGCTGTCTTGTACCTTTGCATTTTTCTCCCAAACGAAGGACACTAGAAAGAAAATTTTAAAGCCTCCTGTTAGGCCATCATTTACACGGCATAGCCCTGAATTTTCCAATGCGCAGCTCTTTGCAAAAGAGAGATATTGGCAAGGAAAAGCTGTCTTGTACCTTTGCATTTTTCTCCCAAACGAAGGACACTAGAATGAAAATTTTAAAGCCTCCTGTTAGTGCTTCATCTACAAGGTATAGCCCTGAATTCTCCAATGCGTAGCTCTTTGCAAAAGAGAGATATTGGCAAGGAAAAGCTGTATTGTACCTTTGCATTTTTCTCCCAAACGAAGGACACTAGAAAGAAAATTTTAAAGACTCCTGTTAGGCCATCATCTACACGACATAGCCCTGAATTTTCCAATGCGTAGCTCTTTGCAAAAGAGAAATATTGGCAAGGAAAATCTGTCTTGTACCTTTGCATTTTTCTCCCAAACGAAGGACACTAGAAAGAAAATTTTAAAGCCTCCTGTTAGGCCATCATCTACACGGCATAGCCCTGAATTTTCCAATGCGCAGCTCTTTGCAAAAGAGAGATATTGGCAAGGAAAAGCTGTCTTGTACCTTTGCATTTTTCTCCCAAACGAAGGACACTAGAATGAAAATTTTAAAGCCTCCTGTTAGTGCTTCATCTACACGGTATAGCCCTGAATTTTCCAATGCGTAGCTCTTTGCAAAAGAGAGATATTGGCAAGGAAAAGCTTTCTTGTACCTTTGCATTTTTCTCCCAAACGAAGGACACTAGAATGAAAATTTTAAAGCCTCCTTTTAATGCTTCACCTACACGGTATAGCCCTTAATTTTCCAATGCGTAGCTCTTTGCAAAAGAGAGATATTGGCAAGGAAAAGCTGTCTTGTACCTTTGCATTTTTCTCCCAAACGAAGGACACTAGAATGAAAATGTTAAAGCTTCCTGTTAGTGCTTCATCTACACGGTATAGCCCTGAATTTTCCAATGCGTAGCTCTTTGCAAAAGAGAGATATTGGCAAGGAAAAGCTGTCTTGTACCTTTGCATTTTTCTCCCAAACGAAGGACACTAGAAAGAAAATTTTAAAGCCTCCTGTTAGGCCATCATCTACACGGCATAGCCCTGAATTTTCCAATGCGTAGCTCTATGCAAAAGAGAGATATTGGCAAGGAAAAGCTGTCTTGTACCTTTGCATTTTTCTCCCAAACGAAGGAGACTAGAATGAAAATTTTAAAGCCTCCTGTTAGGGCTTCATCTACACGGCATAGCCCTGAGTTTTCCAATGCGTAGCTCTTTGCAAAAGAGAGATATTGGCAAGGAAAAGCTGTCTTGTACCTTTGCATTTTTCTCCTAAACGAAGGACACTAGAAAGAAAATTTTAAAGCCTCCTGTTAGGCCATCATTTACACGGCATAGCCCTGAATTTTCCAATGCGCAGCTCTTTGCAAAAGAGAGATATTGGCAAGGAAAAGCTGTCTTGTACCTTTGCATTTTTCTCCCAAACGAAGGACACAAGAATGAAAATTTTAAAGCCTCCTGTTAGTGCTTCATCTACAAGGTATAGCCCTGAATTCTCAAATGCGTAGCTCTTTGCAAAAGAGAGATATTGGCAAGGAAAAGCTGTATTGTACCTTTGCATTTTTCTCCCAAACGAAGGACACTAGAAAGAAAATTTTAAAGCCTCCTGTTAGGCCATCATCTACACGACATAGCCCTGAATTTTCCAATGCGTAGCTCTTTGCAAAAGAGAGATATTGGCAAGGAAAAGCTGTCTTGTACCTTTGCATTTTTCTCCCAAACGAAGGACACTAGAAAGAAAATTTTAAAGCCTCCTGTTAGGCCATCATCTACACGGCATAGCCCTGAATTTTTGTTATGCACACCAGTGCCTGCAGGAAAGTACTAGTGTCAGAACTGTTATGCACTCCAGTGTCTGCAGGAATGTACTGGTGTTTGAACTGTTATGCAAAACAAATGGACTCACAGACAAACTGGGGAATATGACATAACGTACACAGAAGGTGATAGGGTAACAAAATACACACACAGTGAACAGAGAAGCCCAGAGGCTAAGGAACTGGGTATCTCCCTTGTATTAGAACTGCTCAGATGTAAAAAGCAAGATGTTGTGTTTTAATACGTAGAGAACCCGAAATGCTGTTGCTAAGGGCAACAGCAAAACCCTAAAGGGTTACCAACGGGTGTGGCAGTAAACTCCTTGGTCAGAGATGGAATGATAGACACAAGGAGAGCCTCCACAATCCTGATTCTCACTTGCAGTGCACAGGTTTAAGCTTACTGCCACTAAACTGACCCCTGACACCTAGCACAGTGAGACAGGATTAGACAGGCAAGTGTTAGAATACAGCCGCAAACTTGCTAAGTTCACAGAGTAATAACAGAACCCCAGCAAGCTAAACGACTGACTCCAGTCTTACTGCTAGGTCTGGATTGGCAGAGTGTAATACCAAATCCCCAGGCCTATTTGCAGTAAGCAACAAACAAATACAAAGCTACACAGTACTGGCTAACTTTCATGAACTGACTAACCCACAGAGAATCAGCAGCATCTGCTTACCCTGAAAAGAGGCCTTATAAAGCAGGTGCTGTCCACGCCCCACTCAGACCTCACAGACTGTGAGCACAAAAACCAGCACCGGATCCCCTGCCGTGCACAGAGCCTATAACCACTGCACAGCAAAAGACCCGAACCGGAGTATCAGCTGCGCTCAGGTTACTCCACTAGCACTTGTCTCCCGGTTGCCATGACGACGTGGCAGCACAGGGCAGGAGACCCTAACAATTTTCCAATGCGCAGCTCTTTGCAAAAGAGAGATATTGGCAAGGAAAAACTGTCTTGTACCTTTGCATTTTTCTCCCAAACGAAGGACACTAGAATGAAAATTTTAAAGCCTCCTGTTAGTGCTTCATCTACACGGTATAGCCCTGAATTTTCCAATGCGTAGCTCTTTGCAAAAGAGAGATATTGGCAAGGAAAAGCTTTCTTGTACATTTGCATTTTTCTCCCAAACGAAGGACACTAGAATGAACATTTTAAAGCCTCCTTTTAGTGCTTCATCTACACGGTATAGCCCTGAATTTTCCAATGCGTAGCTCTTTGCAAAAGAGAGATATTGGCAAGGAAAAGCTGTCTTGTACCTTTGCATTTTTCTCCCAAACGAAGGACACTAGAAAGAAAATTTTAAAGCCTCCTGTTAGTGCTTCATCTACACGGCATAGCCCTGAATTTTCCAATGCGTAGCTCTATGCAAAAGAGAGATATTGGCAAGGAAAAGCTGTCTTGTACCTTTGCATTTTTCTCCCAAACGAAGGACACTAGAAAGAAAATTTTAAAGCCTCCTGTTAGGCCATCATCTACACGGCATAGCCCTGAATTTTCCAATGCGTAGCTCTATGCAAAAGAGAGATATTGGCAAGGAAAAGCTGTCTTGTACCTTTGAATTTTTCTCCCAAACGAAGGAGACTAGAATGAAAATTTTAAAGCCTCCTGTTAGTGCTTCATCTACACGGCATAGCCCTGAGTTTTCCAATGCATAGCTCTTTGCAAAAGAGAGATATTGGCAAGGAAAAGCTGTATTGTACCTTGGCATTTTTCTCCCAAACGAAGGACACTAGAAAGAAAATTTTAAAGCCTCCTGTTAGGCCATCATCTACACGACATAGCCCTGAATTTTCCAATGCGTAGCTCTTTGCAAAAGAGAGATATTGGCAAGGAAAAGCTGTCTTGTACCTTTGCATTTTTCTCCCAAACGAAGGACACTAGAAAGAAAATTTTAAAGCCTCCTGTTAGGCCATCATTTACACGGCATAGCCCTGAATTTTCCAATGCGCAGCTCTTTGCAAAAGAGAGATATTGGCAAGGAAAAGCTGTCTTGTACTTTTGCATTTTTCTCCCAAACGAAGGACACTAGAATGAAAATTTTAAAGCCTCCTGTTAGTGCTTCATCTACAAGGTATAGCCCTGAATTCTCCAATGCGTAGCTCTTTGCAAAAGAGAGATATTGGCAAGGAAAAGCTGTATTGTACCTTTGCATTTTTCTCCCAAACGAAGGACACTAGAAAGAAAATTTTAAAGCCTCCTGTTAGGCCATCATCTACACGACATAGCCCTGAATTTTCCAATGCGTAGCTCTTTGCAAAAGAGAAATATTGGCAAGGAAAAGCTGTCTTGTACCTTTGCATTTTTCTCCCAAACGAAGGACACTAGAAAGAAAATTTTAAAGCTTCCTGTTAGGCCATCATCTACACGGCATAGCCCTGAATTTTCCAATGCGCAGCTCTTTGCAAAAGAGAGATATTGGCAAGGAAAAGCTGTCTTGTACCTTTGCATTTTTCTCCCAAACGAAGGACACTAGAATGAAAATTTTAAAGCCTCCTGTTAGTGCTTCATCTACACGGTATAGCCCAGAATTTTCCAATGCGTAGCTCTTTGCAAAAGAGAGATATTGGCAAGGAAAAGCTTTCTTGTACCTTTGCATTTTTCTCCCAAACGAAGGACACTAGAATGAAAATTTTAAAGCCTCCTTTTAATGCTTCACCTACACGGTATAGCCCTTAATTTTCCAATGCGTAGCTCTTTGCAAAAGAGAGATATTGGCAAGGAAAAGCTGTCTTGTACCTTTGCATTTTTCTCCCAAACGAAGGACACTAGAATGAAAATGTTAAAGCTTCCTGTTAGTGCTTCATCTACACGGTATAGCCCTGAATTTTCCAATGCGTAGCTCTTTGCAAAAGAGAGATATTGGCAAGGAAAAGCTGTCTTGTACCTTTGCATTTTTCTCCCAAACGAAGGACACTAGAAAGAAAATTTTAAAGCCTCCTGTTAGGCCATCATCTACACGGCATAGCCCTGAATTTTCCAATGCGTAGCTCTATGCAAAAGAGAGATATTGGCAAGGAAAAGCTGTCTTGTACCTTTGCATTTTTCTCCCAATCGAAGGAGACTAGAATGAAAATTTTAAAGCCTCCTGTTAGGGCTTCATCTACACGGCATAGCCCTGAGTTTTCCAATGCGTAGCTCTTTGCAAAAGAGAGATATTGGCAAGGAAAAGCTGTCTTGTACCTTTGCATTTTTCTCCGAAACGGAGGACACTAGAAAGAAAATTTTAAAGCCTCCTGTTAGGCCATCATTTACACGGCATAGCCCTGAATTTTCCAATGCGCAGCTCTTTGCAAAAGAGAGATATTGGCAAGGAAAAGCTGTCTTGTACCTTTGCATTTTTCTCCCAAACGAAGGACACTAGAATGAAAATTTTAAAGCCTCCTGTTAGTGCTTCATCTACAAGGTATAGCCCTGAATTCTCCAATGCGTAGCTCTTTGCAAAAGAGAGATATTGGCAAGGAAAAGCTGTATTGTACCTTTGCATTTTTCTCCCAAACGAAGGACACTAGAAAGAAAATTTTAAAGCCTCCTGTTAGGCCATCATCTACACGACATAGCCCTGAATTTTCCAATGCGTAGCTCTTTGCAAAAGAGAGATATTGGCAAGGAAAAGCTGTCTTGTACCTTTGCATTTTTCTCCCAAACGAAGGACACTAGAAAGAATATTTTAAAGCCTCCTGTTAGGCCATCATCTACACGGCATAGCCCTGAATTTTCCAATGCGCAGCTCTTTGCAAAAGAGAGATATTGGCAAGGAAAAACTGTCTTGTACCTTTGCATTTTTCTCCCAAACGAAGGACACTAGAAAGAAAATTTTAAAGCCTCCTGTTATGCCATCATTTACACGGCATAGCCCTGAATTTTCCAATGTGCAGCTCTTTGCAAAAGAGAGATATTGGAAAGGAAAAGCTGTCTTGTACCTTTGCATTTTTATCCCAAACGAAGGACACTAGAATGAAAATTTTAAAGCCTCCTGTTAGTGCTTCATCTACAAGGTATAGCCCTGAATTCTCCAATGCGTAGCTCTTTGCAAAAGAGAGATATTGGCAAGGAAAAGCTGTATTGTACCTTTGCATTTTTCTCCCAAACGAAGGACACTAGAAAGAAAATTTTAAAGCCTCCTGTTAGGCCATCATCTACACGACATAGCCCTGAATTTTCCAATGCGTAGCTCTTTGCAAAAGAGAGATATTGGCAAGGAAAAGCTGTCTTGTACCTTTGCATTTTTCTCCCAAACGAAGGACACTAGAAAGAAAATTTTAAACCTCCTGTTAGGCCATCATTTACACGGCATAGCCCTGAATTTTCCAATGCGCAGCTCTTTGCAAAAGAGAGATATTGGCAAGGAAAAGCTGTCTTGTACCTTTGCATTTTTCTCCCAAACGAAGGACACTAGAATGAAAATTTTAAAGCCTCCTGTTAGTGCTTCATCTACAAGGTATAGCCCTGAATTCTCCAATGCGTAGCTCTTTGCAAAAGAGAGATATTGGCAAGGAAAAGCTGTATTGTACCTTTGCATTTTTCTCCCAAACGAAGGACACTAGAAAGAAAATTTTAAAGCCTCCTGTTAGGCCATCATCTACACGACATAGCCCTGAATTTTCCAATGCGTAGCTCTTTGCAAAAGAGAAATATTGGCAAGGAAAAGCTGTCTTGTACCTTTGCATTTTTCTCCCAAACGAAGGACACTAGAAAGAAAATTTTAAAGCCTCCTGTTAGGCCATCATCTACACTGCATAGCCCTGAATTTTCCAATGCGCAGCTCTTTGCAAAAGAGAGATATTGGCAAGGAAAAGCTGTCTTGTACCTTTGCATTTTTCTCCCAAACGAAGGACACTAGAATGAAAATTTTAAAGCCTCCTGTTAGTGCTTCATCTACACGGTAAAGCTCTGAATTTTCCAATGCGTAGCTCTTTGCAAAAGAGAGATATTGGCAAGGAAAAGCTTTCTTGTACCTTTGCATTTTTCTCCCAAACGAAGGACACTAGAATGAAAATTTTAAAGCCTCCTTTTAATGCTTCACCTACACGGTATAGCCCTTAATTTTCCAATGCGTAGCTCTTTGCAAAAGAGAGATATTGGCAAGGAAAAGCTGTCTTGTACCTTTGCATTTTTCTCCCAAACGAAGGACACTAGAATGAAAATGTTAAAGCTTCCTGTTAGTGCTTCATCTACACGGTATAGCCCTGAATTTTCCAATGCGTAGCTCTTTGCAAAAGAGAGATATTGGCAAGGAAAATCTGTCTTGTACCTTTGCATTTTTCTCCCAAACAAAGGACACTAGAAAGAAAATTTTAAAGCCTCCTGTTAGGCCATCATCTATACGGCATAGCCCTGAATTTTCCAATGCGTAGCTCTATGCAAAAGAGAGATATTGACAAGGAAAAGCTGTCTTGTACCTTTGCATTTTTCTCCTAAACGAAGGAGACTAGAATGAAAATTTTAAAGCCTCCTGTTAGGGCTTCATCTACACGGCATAGCCCTGAGTTTTCCAATGCGTAGCTCTTTGCAAAAGAGAGATATTGGCAAGGAAAAGCTGTCTTGTACCTTTGCATTTTTCTCCCAAACGAAGGACACTAGAAAGAAAATTTTAAAGCCTCCTGTTAGGCCATCATTTACACGGCATAGCCCTGAATTTTCCAATGCGCAGCTCTTTGCAAAAGAGAGATATTGGCAAGGAAAAGCTGTCTTGTACCTTTGCATTTTTCTCCCAAACGAAGGACACTAGAATGAAAATTGTAAAGCCTCCTGTTAGTGCTTCATCTACAAGGTATAGCCCTGAATTCTCCAATGCGTAGCTCTTTGCAAAAGAGAGATATTGGCAAGGAAAAGCTGTATTGTACCTTTGCATTTTTCTCCCAAACGAAGGACACTAGAAAGAAAATTTTAAAGCCTCCTGTTAGGCCATCATCTACACGACATAGCCCTGAATTTTCCAATGCGTAGCTCTTTGCAAAAGAGAAATATTGGCAAGGAAAAGCTGTCTTGTACCTTTGCATTTTTCTCCCAAACGAAGGACACTAGAAAGAAAATTTTAAAGCCTCCTGTTAGGCCATCATCTACACGGCATAGCCCTGAATTTTCCAATGCGCAGCTCTTTGCAAAAGAGAGATATTGGCAAGGAAAAGCTGTCTTGTACCTTTGCATTTTTCTCCCAAACGAAGGACACTAGAATGAAAATTTTAAAGCCTCCTGTTAGTGCTTCATCTACACGGTATAGCCCTGAATTTTCCAATGCGTAGCTCTTTGCAAAAGAGAGATATTGGCAAGGAAAAGCTTTCTTGTACCTTTGCATTTTTCTCCCAAACGATGGACACTAGAATGAAAATTTTAAAGCCTCCTTTTAATGCTTCACCTACACGGTATAGCCCTTAATTTTCCAATGCGTAGCTCTTTGCAAAAGAGAGATATTGGCAAGGAAAAGCTGTCTTGTACCTTTGCATTTTTCTCCCAAACGAAGGACACTAGAATGAAAATTTTAAAGCCTCCTGTTAGTGCTTCATCTACAAGGTATAGCCCTGAATTCTCCAATGCGTAGCTCTTTGCAAAAGAGAGATATTGGCAAGGAAAAGCTGTATTGTACCTTTGCATTTTTCTCCCAAACGAAGGACACTAGAAAGAAAATTTTAAAGCCTCCTGTTAGGCCATTATCTACACGACATAGCCCTGAATTTTCCAATGCGTAGCTCTTTGCAAAAGAGAGATATTGGCAAGGAAAAGCTGTCTTGTACCTTTGCATTTTTCTCCCAAACGAAGGACACTAGAAAGAATATTTTAAAGCCTCCTGTTAGGCCATCATCTACACGGCATAGCCCTGAATTTTCCAATGCGCAGCTCTTTGCAAAAGAGAGATATTGGCAAGGAAAAACTGTCTTGTACCTTTGCATTTTTCTCCCAAACGAAGGACACTAGAATGAAAATTTTAAAGCCACCTGTTAGTGCTTCATCTACACGGTATAGCCCTGAATTTTCCAATGCGTAGCTCTTTGCAAAAGAGAGATATTGGCAAGGAAAAGCTTTCTTGTACATTTGCATTTTTCTCCCAAACGAAGGACACTAGAATGAACATTTTAAAGCCTCCTTTTAGTGCTTCATCTACACGGTATAGCCCTGAATTTTCCAATGCGTAGCTCTTTGCAAAAGAGAGATATTGGCAAGGAAAAGCTGTCTTGTACCTTTGCATTTTTCTCCCAAACGAAGGACACTAGAAAGAAAATTTTAAAGCCTCCTGTGAGGCCATCATCTACACGGCATAGCCCTGAATTTTCCAATGCGTAGCTCTATGCAAAAGAGAGATATTGGCAAGGAAAAGCTGTCTTGTACCTTTGCATTTTTCTCCCAAACGAAGAACACTAGAAAGAAAATTTTAAAGCCTCCTGTTAGGCCATCATCTACACGGCATAGCCCTGAATTTTCCAATGCGTAGCTCTATGCAAAAGAGAGATATTGGCAAGGAAAAGCTGTCTTGTACCTTTGAATTTTTCTCCCAAACGAAGGAGACTAGAATGAAAATGTTAAAGCCTCCTGTTAGTGCTTCATCTACACGGCATAGCCCTGAGTTTTCCAATGCATAGCTCTTTGCAAAAGAGAGATATTGGCAAGGAAAAGCTGTCTTGTACCTTTGCATTTTTCTCCCAAACGAAGGACACTAGAAAGAAAATTTTAAAGCCTCCTGTTAGGCCATCATTTACACGGCATAGCCCTGAATTTTCCAATGTGCAGCTCTTTGCAAAAGAGAGATATTGGAAAGGAAAAGCTGTCTTGTACCTTTGCATTTTTATCCCAAACGAAGGACACTAGAATGAAAATTTTAAAGCCTCCTGTTAGTGCTTCATCTACAAGGTATAGCCCTGAATTCTCCAATGCGTAGCTCTTTGCAAAAGAGAGATATTGGCAAGGAAAAGCTGTATTGTACCTTTGCATTTTTCTCCCAAACGAAGGACACTAGAAAGAAAATTTTAAAGCCTCCTGTTAGGCCATCATCTACACGACATAGCCCTGAATTTTCCAATGCGTAGCTCTTTGCAAAAGAGAGATATTGGCAAGGAAAAGCTGTCTTGTACCTTTGCATTTTTCTCCCAAACGAAGGACACTAGAAAGAAAATTTTAAAGCCTCCTGTTAGGCCATCATTTACACGGCATAGCCCTGAATTTTCCAATGCGCAGCTCTTTGCAAAAGAGAGATATTGGCAAGGAAAAGCTGTCTTGTACCTTTGCATTTTTCTCCCAAACGAAGGACACTAGAATGAAAATTTTAAAGCCTCCTGTTAGTGCTTCATCTACAAGGTATAGCCCTGAATTCTCCAATGCGTAGCTCTTTGCAAAAGAGAGATATTGGCAAGGAAAAGCTGTATTGTACCTTTGCATTTTTCTCCCAAACGAAGGACACTAGAAAGAAAATTTTAAAGCCTCCTGTTAGGCCATCATCTACACGACATAGCCCTGAATTTTCCAATGCGTAGCTCTTTGCAAAAGAGAAATATTGGCAAGGAAAAGCTGTCTTGTACCTTTGCATTTTTCTCCCAAACGAAGGACACTAGAAAGAAAATTTTAAAGCCTCCTGTTAGGCCATCATCTACACGGCATAGCCCTGAATTTTCCAATGCGCAGCTCTTTGCAAAAGAGAGATATTGGCAAGGAAAAGCTGTCTTGTACCTTTGCATTTTTCTCCCAAACGAAGGACACTAGAATGAAAATTTTAAAGCCTCCTTTTAATGCTTCACCTACACGGTATAGCCCTTAATTTTCCAATGCGTAGCTCTTTGCAAAAGAGAGATATTGGCAAGGAAAAGCTGTCTTGTACCTTTGCATTTTTCTCCCAAACGAAGGACACTAGAATGAAAATGTTAAAGCGTCCTGTTAGTGCTTCATCTACACGGTATAGCCCTGAATTTTCCAATGCGTAGCTCTTTGCAAAAGAGAGATATTGGCAAGGAAAAGCTGTCTTGTACCTTTGCATTTTTCTCCCAAACGAAGGACACTAGAAAGAAAATTTTAAAGCCTCCTGTTAGGCCATCATCTACACGGCATAGCCCTGAATTTTCCAATGCGTAGCTCTATGCAAAAGAGAGATATTGGCAAGGAAAAGCTGTCTTGTACCTTTGCATTTTTCTCCCAAACGAAGGAGACTAGAATGAAAATTTTAAAGCCTCCTGTTAG